>NW_026110189.1:0-98632 GCF_013377495.2 Cygnus atratus | reverse complement strand
AGAGCAGCAGAGACCCCCCGAGAGCCCTATAGGGGGCTACAGAAACTCCATAAGGGTCCCGGGAGCCTATGGGGGGGGCAGGAGGGGCTTTAAAGGGCTATGGGGGGGTCTATGGGGGCCCTATAGGAGCCCATAGGGGCTCTACGGGGGCCTATAGGAGCCCATAGGGGCTCTACAAGGCCCTGTAGGGGCTCTACGGGGGCCATATAGGAGCCTGTAGGGGCTCTGCGGGCCCCTATAGGAGCCCATAGGGGATCTATGAGGGCCTATAGGAACCCACAGGTGATCTGTGAAGGCCTATAGGAGCCCATAGGGGATCTATGAGGGCCTATAGGAGCCCATAGGGGATCTACAAGGCTCTATAGAAGCCCATAGGGGATCTATGAGGGCCTATAGGAGCCCATAGGGGATCTACAAGGCTCTATAGAAGCCCATAGGGGGATCTATGAGGGCCTATAGGAGCCCATAGGGGATCTACAAAGCTCTATAGAAGCCCATAGGGGATCTATGAGGGCCTATAGGAGCCCATAGGGGATCTACAAGGCTCTATAGAAGCCCATAGGGGATCTATGAGGGCCTATAGGAGCCCATAGGGGATCTACAAGGCTCTATAGAAGCCCTAGGGGATCTATGATGGCCTATAGGAGCCCATAGGGGAGTCTACAAGGCTCTATAGAAGCCCATAGGGGATCTATGAGGGCCTATAGGAGCCCATAGGGGATCTACAAAGCTCTATAGAAGCCCATAGGGGATCTATGAGGGCCTATAGGAGCCCATAGGGGATCTACAAGGCTCTATAGAAGCCCATAGGGGATCTATGAGGGCCTTAGGAGCCCATAGGGGATCTACAAGGCTCTATAGAAGCCCATAGGGGATCTATGAGGGCCTATAGGAGCCCATAGGGGATCTACAAAGGCTCTATAGAAGCCCATAGGGGATCTATGAGGGCCTATAGGAGCCCATAGGGGGATCTACAAAGCTCTATAGAACCCACAGGTGATCTGTGAAGGCCTATAGGAGCCCATAGGGGATCTACAAGGCTCTATAGAAGCCCATAGGGGATCTATGAGGGCCTATAGGAGCCCATAGGGGATCTACAAGGCTCTATAGAAGCCCATAGGGGATCTATGAGGGCCTATAGGAGCCCATAGGGGATCTACAAGGCTCTATAGAAGCCCATAGGGGATCTATGAGGGCCTATAAGAGCCCATAGGGGATCTACGAGCCCATATAGCAGACCTTAGGGGATCTACGAGGCCCTATAAGAGCCCATAGGGGATCTACGAGCCCATATAGCAGACCTTAGGGGATCTACGAGGCCCTATAGGAGATCTTAGGGGATCTACCAGGCCCTATAGGAGTCCATAGGAGCTCTACAAAGCCCTATAGGAACCCACAGAAGGTATATGGGGGACTATAGGCGCCCATAAGATGGTCTGCTGAGGTCTGTAAGGCTCTATAGGAGCCATACTGGGTCTATAGACATTTACAATGGGCTATAGGGGTCTGCATATGGTCAGCAGGGGGTTGTAGACGATTTATAGTGAAGCTGTAGGTATCTATAGGGGTCTATAAGAGCTTATAGACTGTAAAGGTCTACAGGAGCTGGCAGAGGATCTATAGGGGTGTGTAGGACGTATAGCCACGTGTAAGGGCGTATGGGAGCCCATAAAGGGGTCTGTAGGGGTCTATAAGGGTCTATAGGAGCCCTTATGGGGTCTATAGAGAGTTCAGACAGACTCGTAGCGGGGATTGAGGGGGCTGCAGTGGCCCGTAAAGGATCCATAGGGAGCTGTAGGGGCCCCCAGGGGGTCGGGAAGGGGCGGGGGGGGCTGCAATGGCTCCGTGTGGGGTTATCGGTGTTCTATAGGATCCCGTAGAAAACTTCAGAGGGGTTACGGGGGTCCTTCGGGGGAGCTGTACGGAGCTATAGGGGCTGCTGGGGAATCCATAGGGGCCCACAGGGCACGGGGGGGGGGGGGCATAAAGGAGGCTGTCAGGTGCCTCCGGGGGCCCATGGGGCATTTGGGAGCAGCTTTTGGGGACCTATAGGGGCGTGGGGCCGCCGGGAGGGTCTGTGGGGCGCAGCAGGTGTCTCTGGGGACGTATAGGGGCTGCGGGGATCTATGGGGTGCCTATAGGCCCCTCCGGGCACGTATGGGGCCGGCGGGCGGACGGACCCTGGCGGCCCCCCGGCGCCTGCGGCGCTGGAATCTGCCCCCGCCCCCGGCCTAATCCTGGTGGCACTTTAACCAAAAGAGCCGCTTTTCGCCTTATATAACGGGGCCGGCGGCCGGGGGGACCCCGGGGACGGGGACGTCACCCCGCAGAGCCCAGGTACGGCCGGCGGGGGGGACGTGGGACAGGTTGGGGACATCTGGGAGGGGTTGGGGACATTGGGGAGGGGATGGGGGCAGGTTGGGGACATTGGGGAGGGGGCGTGGGACAGGTTGGGGACATTGGGGAGGGGATGGGGACAGGTGGGGGACATTGCAAGGGGATGGGGACAGGTTGGGGACATTGGGGAGGGGATGGGGACAGGTTGGGGACATTGGGGAGGGGATGGGGACAGGTTGGGGACGTTGGGGGGGGATGGGGACAGGTTGGGGGCATTGGGGAGGGGATGGGGGCAGGTTGGGGACATTGGGGAGGGGATGGGGACAGGTTGGGGACATGGGGGAGGGGATGGGGACAGGTTGAGGATATTGGGGAGGGGGCGTGGGACAGGTTGGGGACATTGGGGAGGGGTTGGGGACAGGTTGGGGACATTGGGGAGGGGATGGGGACAGGTAGGGGACATCGGGGAGGGGTTGGGGACAGGTAGGGGACATCGGGGAGGGGTTGGGGACAGGTGGGGGACATCACGGAGGGGTTGGGAACATTGGGGAGGGGATGGGGACAGGTTGGGGACATTGCAAGGGGATGGGGACAGGTTGGGGACATCGGGGAGGGGTTGGGGACAGGTTGGGGACATTGCAAGGGGATGGGGACAGGTTGGGGACATTGGGGACATGGGGATGGGGACAGGTTGGGGACATCGGGGAGGGGTTGGGGACAGGTGGGGGACATTAGGGAGGGCATGGGGACAGGTTGGGGACATTGGGGAGGGGGCATGGGACAGGTTGGGAACATCAAGGAGGGGTTGGGGACAGGTTGGGGACATCCAAGAGGGGTTGGGGACAGGTTGGGGACATTGGGGAGAGGGCGTGGGACAGTTTGGGGACATTGCAAGGGGATGGGGACAGGTTGGGGACATCGGGGAGGGGTTGGGGACAAGTTGGGGACATCGGGGAGGGGTTGGGGACAGGTTCGGGACATTAGGGAGGGCATGGGGACAGGTTGGGGACATTGGGGAGGGGGCATGGGACAGGTTGGGAACATCAAGGAGGGGTTGGGGACAGGTTGGGGACATCCAAGAGGGGTTGGGGACAGGTTGGAGACAGCAGGGAGGGGACATGGGACAGGTTGGGGACATTTAAGGGGATGGGGACAGGTTGGGGACATCAGAGGGAATGGGGATGGGTTGGGGACATCCAAGAGGGGGCATGGGACAGGTTGGGGACATCAAGGAGGGGTTGGGGACATTGGAACTGGGACGCGGAGGCGCTGTGGGTGTTGAGGAGGGGTTGGGGGCCAGGGGACACTGGGGACATCAGAGGGGACACGGGGATGGCTTTGGGACGTTGGGAGGGGACACGGGGTGCCACAGGACCAGGGGACACAGGACCAGGACCCACTGGGGACATCAGGGAGGGGACAGGGACCCTTCACCTTGGGGACACAGCAGGCACAGCTGGCCGGATGTCCCCGTCCCCAGGGAGCCGGAGCGGGGACAAGGGACAGCGGGGAGGGGACACGGGACCAGGGCATGCCTGGGGACATCAGGGAGAGGATGGGGACAGCGGGAGGGCTGGGGGGCGGGTGACGCAAGTGGTGACACCGTCCCTGTCCCCAGCTGTGTCACTGGTGGTCACCATGTCCCCCTGCCGTGGCCCTGCAGTCCTCGTCCTCGTGTCTGCCCCTTGTCCCCCCCGCGTGTCCCCTCCCCGTGCCACCACAGTCCCTGTCCCCATGTTTGCCCCGTGTCCCACCCATGTCCCCATCCCCATGCTTTTGTCCCCAGCCATGCGTCCTCAGTCCCCATCCCAGTGTCCCCGTGGGTGCTGGTGTCCCCATGTCCCCGTGGGTGTTGGTGTCCCCATGGGTGCCACTGTCCCCATGTCTCCATGGGTGCTGGTGTCCCTGTGGGTGCCACTGTCCCCATGGGTGCCACTGTCCCCATGCGTGCTGGTGTCCCCATGTCCACTGGTGTCCCCATACGTGATGTTCCCTATGTCCCCGTGGGTTCTGGTGTCCCCATGGGTCCCCGTGGGTGCTGGTGTCCCCATGTCCCCGTGGGTTCTGGTGTCCCCATGGGTCCCCGTGGGTGCTGGTGTCCCCATGTCCCCGTGGGTTCTGGTGTCCCCATGGGTCCCCATTGGTGCTGGTGTCCCCGGGGGTGTTGGTGTCCCCATGTCCACCAGTGTCCCCATGACTGACGCCGTTCCCCGTGTCCAGCAGTGTCCCTGTGTCCGGCGGTGTCCCCGTGGGTGCCGGTGTCCCCGCGTGCCCCCCCCCCCCCCCCCCCACGATGCCGTTCGGGGCGGTGCTGGCGCAAGTCGGGGGGCTGGGACGCTTCCAGGTGCTGCAGACGGTGCTGCTGTCGGTGCCCATCCTGCTCATGGCCAGCCACAACCTCCTGCAGAACTTCACCGCCGCCGTCCCCCCGCACCGCTGCCGCGTCCCCAGCGCCACCCCCGCTGCCACCCGCGGTCCCGGTGCCACCCCCGGCCTCCCCAGTGCCACACCGGGGCCGCCCGGTGCCACCATCGGGTCTCCTGGTGGCACCTTGAGGTCCTCCAACGGCACTTTGAGGTCCTCCAACGCCATCCCAAGGTCCCCTGATGGCACCTCAAGGTCCTCCAATGGCACTTTGAGGTCCTCCAACACCATCCTGAGGTCCCCAGATGGTACCCACGTTCCCAGTGCCGCCCACGTCACACTTGACGGCACTCCGGAGTCCCCCGATGGCACCCGTGTTCCTCCTGAGGCCATCCTTGGGTCTTCCAATGACACCCTGGGGTCTTCCAATGACACCCTGGGGCCTTCTGAGGCCACCCTGGGGTGGTCTAACAGCACCCTGGGCCCCTCTGAAGCCACCCTGGGGTCCTGCTGGCGCTACATGGCCTCGGCCCCACCCAACGGCAGCAGCGGCCCCCGGCCCACCGAGCCCTGCCACGACGGCTGGGACTACGACCTCAGCATCTACGTGGCCACCATCGTCACTGAGGTGGGGACGGGGACAAGGGGACGGGGGGAGGATGGAGGGTGGGAGGATGTGACCTCCATCATCTCCAAGGTGGGGATGGGGGGACGGGGGTGGAGATGAAGGAAGGGAGAGGGAGGACCCTAGGGGGATGGAGGACGAACCCTATGGGGATGGAGGAGGAAACCCTATGGAGATGGCGGGGAAACCCCTATAGGGATGATGAGGGTTGGAGATGACGGATGGACAGATGGATGGATGGATGGATGGAAGGACGAATGGGAGGAAGGGGGGGGGGACGTTTGGGGGGTGGGAAGGACCAGACCAGCCTCACCCCACCCCTGTCCCTGCAGTGGGACCTGGTCTGCAGCTACCGGCAGCTCCGGCAGATGGCCCAATCCATCTACATGGCTGGGGTCCTGGTGGGAGCCCTGGTCCTGGGGGGCCTCTCGGACAAGTAAGGGCAGCAGTCAGCCCCTCCCCGTGCCTCAGTTTCTCCCCTGGACGTCGGGCAGACCACTGCCTGGTGGACCCCGGTGGCGCCCAGTGCTTCCCCGTTGCAGGTTTGGGCGCAAGGCCATGCTGATGTGGTCCTACCTGCAGCTGGGGGTGATGGGGACGTGCACGGCCTTCGCCCCCAACTACGCGTCCTACTGCGTCTTCCGCTTCGCCGGAGGCATGGCCCTCTCCGGCTTCGGCCTCAGCATCGCCTGCCTGGGTGAGGGGACGGGGACAGAGAGAGCTGTGGTGGGGACGTCCCGATGGCCATGGAAGGGACGACCCAATGGCCGTGGATGGGAACAACCTGATGGCCGTGGTGGGGACATCCCAATGGCCATGGATTGGGACATCAACATGGCCATGTTGGGGACATCCCGATGACCATGGATGAGGACAACTCAATGGCCATGGATGGGGACAACTCAATGGCCATGGATGGGGACAACCTGATGGCCATGGATGGGGACATCCCAATGGCCAAGGAGGGGGACATCCCGCTCTCTATAGATGGAGATGTTCCTCTAGCTGCTGATGGGGCCATCCCAGTGGTCACCGGTGGGGACATCATGAAGGCCGTGTAGGGGCCGTGTGATGGAGACACATCTGGACATGAGGGGGTGGCCACATGCACAAGGAGGCTCACAGAGAGGGGACACCAAGTCAGCATTGTCCCCATGGTCCTTTGCAGTGGTGGAGTGGATCCCCACGCCCTACCGTGCCATCACCGTGGCCATCACCGGCTTTGCCTACACCCTGGGCCAGATCCTGCTGGCCGGCCTGGCCTACGCCGTCCCCCACTGGCGTTGGCTCCAGCTCACCGTCTCCCTGCCCTTCTTTGTCTTCCTCCTCTACTCCTGGTAGGACACCTGGGTCCCACCGGGGAGGCCCTGGGGACACGTGGAGCTCTCCTCGCCCCTCTTTGTGCCTCAGTTTCCCCCCCTTGCTGGCCACAGGTGGCTGGCTGAGTCCGCTCGTTGGCTGGTGCTCTCGGGGAAGGCCGAGAGGGCCGTGAAGGTCCTGCAGCGGGTGGCCAGGATCAATAAGAAGAAGGAGGAAGGGGAGAAGATCACGGTGGAGGTATTGTGGCCCCACCGGGGGGAGCTCTGAGCCAGAGTGGTCTTGGTTTTCCTGTCCCCCGCCTACCTTTCCCGGTTTCCCCCTTCCCAGAACCTGAGGTCCAACATGAAGGAGGAGTTGGCCGGTCTGAAGTCCTCCTACACCGTCTCCGACCTGGTTCGGACCCCGGTCATCCGCCACATCTTCTTCTGCCTCTCCATTGTCTGGTGGGGCCGGGCTGGGTTGGGGAAATGTGGTGGGGATAAGGTGGAGAAGAGATGGATGGATGGTAGGTTGGGTGGATGGTTGGTTGGTTGGATGGTTGGTTGGTTGGACGGATGGTTGGTTGGATGGATGGTTGGTTGGATGGATGGTTGGATGGTTGGATGATGGTTGGATGGACAGCCAAGCCGTGAAGCCAGCCAGCCAGCCATAGCACAGCCCTCTTCTCCATCTGACTCCCCTGTCCCACACGGCAGTAACATCCCAGGGTGGTGGGAAGGTCACCCCACTTACAGACCTCTGACGGGCCTCTCTCCCTGCTCCTCTCCAGGTTCTCCATCAGTTTCTCGTACTACGGGCTGGCCATGGATCTGCAGAACTTCGGCGTCAGCATTTACCTCATCCAGGTGATTTTCGGTGCCGTCGACTTCCCAGCCAAAGTGGTGGTGACCGTCTCCCTCAGCTACATCGGCCGGCGGGTGTCCCTCATGGTGGCCCTCTTCTTCGCAGGGCTGGTCATCATTGCCAACATCTTTGTCCCCACAGGTGGGTGGCCCAGGGTGATGGCGGGGCGGGTGGAGTCCACCCCTCCGGCCCTTCTCCAGATATTTAATTGGGTGCCCCCCACCTTGCCACCCACCCGCCCGCCCATGGCACGCGATCCCGGGTGCCTCCATCAGCCACCCCAACTGCACCCAGTGGCCCAGAAGGCTCTTGAATAGCTCCGAGGATGGCGAGACGCCATCCTGTGTCCCGCCCCACCACCGCCCCATGGCTGGGGGGCTCCCGGCCCAGCGCGGAGCCCACCCCGTGCCCCTCTCTGCCCCAGAGCTGCAGACGGTGCGCACGGCGCTGGCCGTCATTGGCAAGGGCTGCCTCTCCGCCTCCTTCAACTGCGTCTTCCTCTACACCACCGAGCTTTACCCCACTCCCATCAGGTAAAAAAAACAACTCTTCCCATCACCCCATGGGGCTCGTTGACACCCTTAGGGGGTCCCTGCCCCACGCTGACCCCCACGGTGCCCGCAGGCAGACCGGGTTGGGCTTCGGCAGCACCATGGCCCGGGTGGGCGGCATCGTGGCACCGCTGGTGAAGATGATGGATGAGTACTACCCCTTCCTCCCCCCCGCCGTCTATGGGGTGGCCCCCGTGGTGGCGGCCGTGGCAGCTGGCTTCCTGCCGGAGACCCTCAACGCGCCGCTGCCCGACACCATCGAGGAGGTGGAGAGCAGGTGGGAGAGACGGACAGACGGGCCGGGAGGAGGACGGATGGATGGACAGATGGATGAGTGGGCTGGAAGGGGAATGGGGTGGTAGGAGAATGGGTGGGGTTAAGGGTGGGTGGGTTGGAGGAGGTTGGGTGGGTAGGTTGGGGGCCGAGTGGATTGGAGGAGGCCGAGCAGGTGGGTTGGAAGAGGGTGGATGGGTAGGTTGGAGGACGAGTGGATTGGAGGAGGCCGAGCAGGTCAACTGGAGGATGTGTGAAGAGGGTGGACAGGTGGATTGGAGGAGGACTGATGGATGGACTGGAGGACATGTGCACTGGAGGAGGACAGGCAGGGGGATTGGAGGGTTTGGGGATGGACAGGTATGGGAGAGGACAGGAAGGTATGTTGGAGGACAGGTGGGTTGGAGGACAGCCAGAGTGGAGGAGGACGGGGTGGAGGGACAGACGCATGAATAGGGGGATGGACAACTGGGTGGGAATGTTGGCAGAAGAACGAGTGACGTGATTGGCTGAATGGCTGGACAGACAGGTGGACAAGGTCCTGCCATGCCCCATGGACCCTCCTCCTCCTGCTGACCTCTCATCTGCCTCCCTCCAGGGCCAAGCAGAAGAAGACAGCCAACCTCAAAGAGAAGATCCCCCTGCAGCCCCAGGACAAGGCCCCACCAAAGGAGCCCTGAAGGACCCGGATAAGGGCGGCGCTCCTGGCGGGTTCCTGCAGCCCTGGTTTGGGGGCGGGCTTGAATTCACCGCGTGCCCCACGTCAGGTGGCTTCCCCGTGTGGGGCAGGGGAAGTCCTTGGAGGAATAAAGGAGCTCTGCCAGGGGACGGTGTCTTGGTGTTATCTGAGGCCACCTCCAACGAGGTGACACCCAATGACCATGTCCGAGGTCACTGCCAGTAAGATGATGCCCAAAAGCAGTGTCCCCGAGGTCACCTCCAGTAAGATGCCATCCAGAAACCTGGTCCCTGAGGTCACCTCCAGTGGGATGATGCCCAAAAGACACCGTGTTGGGGGTCACCTTCAATAAGACGCCACCTAACCTTGTCCCCCAGGTCACCTCGAATATGATGAGCCCCCAGACCAGTTTCTGAGCTTGCCTCCACTTGGATGAAACCCAACTGAGGTCTCCTCCAGGAAGATGCTGCCCAAGAAGTGCCATGTTTGAGGTCACCTCCAACAAGATGACACCTGAAGACGTTGAACCCACCCAACTCTTGTCTCAGTGGAGGGGTCCCCCAAATCCCACGAGGAATGGGGCCCCCCCAGATCCTAGCCCATCCCCTTTCAGCAACCCGCGGGGCTTTTCCCACCATGCCCCTTCCCCGACTTCCTGCTGGGCCAACCTGGCCCTTGCTCCTGGTGCCGACGTGTCCCTTGGTCCCAATCCCATCAAAAATTAACCCCCAGCCTCCCCAGGCGGAGAAGGCATTGACCCAAGCAGGGCCGCCTCCGTCAGCACCTTTTGGTCCCCTTTTGACCACAAAAAAAGAATTGCTAAAATTTAACCTGACGGTGCTGGTGAAGGCCACACGTTAGCCAGGGCCAGAAGCCCCCTCTCCAGGATGCCCACCTCTTCGGGTACACCAGGTGAGGCAGGTTGGTCCCAGATTCACCCTGCCCCTCTCCAAAAGCTGTCTTTCTCCCCCAGAAAATCAATGCTGAGGGGAAGAAAAAAAAAAAAAAAAGAGAAAAGGAAAAGAGAATTATTTTCTGCCAGCCCCAGATTTCTGGATTTTCCCCACCCGCCTTTGCCTTATCCGTTTGGAAAACCACCAGAAAAAAGACGTCAAACGTTAACCAAAGCCACCGTTGGCTGGGTTATATAGGAGACCATCCTGGGTTCTTGTGGAGCACGGACGCTGCAGGAGGGACAGAAGAGTTTCTGGGGTGAAAGCTATCCCTTTTGGGGCTCTGCCAGTGGGTGGGCGTGCATGGCTGGGGTGGCCATCGCAGAGCGCTCCCGGGGGCTCGCGGTGGCAGCATGGCTTTTGCTGACCTCCTGGAGCATGTGGGGGGCATGGGGCGCTTCCAGGTGGCCTCGGTCATCCTCCTGGCCATGCCCATCCTCATGATGGCCAGCCACAATCTTCTGCAGAACTTCACGGCCGCCACCAGCGACCACCGCTGCCGGCTCCGCTGGGAGGCCAATGCCACCAGCCTCGACCCCCAGGACCTGCTGCGGGTCTCGGTCCCCCGTGGCGAGCGGTGCCGGCGCTTTGTGACACCGCAGTGGTGGCTTCTGGAGGCCAACGGCTCGGCCCCCAATGACAGCTGGCTGGAGACAGAGCCCTGCCACGACGGCTGGACCTATGACCGCAGCGTCTTCACCAGCACCATCATCACGGAGGTAGGGTGGAGGCAGTGGTGGGGGTGGGATTTAGGGCTGGTGGCACGTTTCACCCACTCGTGGGCATGGTTCCTACCTGGGGGCACCGGTGAAGGGTCTGCTGCCATCATGATGTTGGCTTCTTCCAACTAGAGCACCTTCCTCGCTCAGCCCTCAGTGGAGGCACTCAATGCTGTGGAGACCTGGCGCAAGAAAGGGAGGGCTAAGGGAGTTGGTTTTGACTCTCAAGAGAGGGTCAAAAAGGGGCTGGATGAACCCATGAAGGTGTCTTCCAACTATGGGGATTCTGGGAAGGGTGGCCATGTTTATTGGCACCTTCTTGGCATTTCTTTCCATTGGCCGTTGTGTTTGATCCACCCTACCAGCTGCCGTGGCTGTTGGCCATGGTGTTGGATTAACCCTACCAGCCGCCGTGGCCAGTCTTGGGAGGCAGCAGAGAGGCGGGGGGGGGGGGGTCCCCCCCAATCCCTCTCCCATCCTCACATCCTTGCCCCTTGGCAGTGGGATCTGGTGTGCAGCTCCCGGGGCTTGAAGCAGTTGGCCCAATCAGTCTACATGGCCGGCGTCTTGGTGGGCAGCATCGTCTTTGGGGGCCTCTCGGACAGGTGAGGGGGGGACACCTTGTCCCCGGGGGTGGGGGTTAGGGGGTGGAGAGGTGGGGCAGCATCACGAGGGCCACCTCACCCCCTTCTCCTGGCCAGGTTTGGCCGCCGGTCGCTGCTCACCTGGTGCTACCTGCAGATGGGCGTCATGGGGACGTGCTCCTCCTTCGCCCCCACTTTCACCATCTACTGCCTTTTCCGCTTCCTCACGGGCATGGCCTTCTCCGGCATCGTCCTCAACAGCGTCTCGCTCTGTACGTGGTCACCCCCCCGCCCCAGGGCATCCGTCCCCAGGTTGTCCTCCCAGCCTGCTCCAAGTCACACGCGTGTGTCTCGGCAGCCCTGGAGTGGATGCCCACTCGCATGCGGGCACTCGTGGGGACCTTCATGGGTTACTGCTACACCACCGGGCAGTTCCTGCTGGCCGGCATCGCTTACGCCATCCCTGATTGGCGGTGGTTGCAGCTCACTGTGTCGCTGCCCTTCTTTGGCTTCTTCCTGTACTCATGGTGAGGAGGAGAGGGTGAAGGGATGGAGGTTCGGCCGGAGGGATGGGTGGGAGGATGTAGGGTTGCGTTGATGGGTGGCACAGGGTTGGGTGGGTGGGTGGGTGGGTGGATGAGTAGATGATTGGGTGGATGATTGGTTGGATGGGTGAATGGTTGGTTGGGTGGATGGGTGGATGGGTGGATGAAGGGGTGGCTCGCTGGTGGAAGGGTCAGACGGACGGAGGGATGATCCTTGTGGGATGCGCCTGCCCTCCCTCTCCTCCCCAGGTGGTTAACAGAGTCAGCTCGCTGGATGGTCATGGCGGGAAAGTCCCAGCAGGCCTTGAAGGAGCTACAGAAAGTGGCCAGGATAAATGGGAGGAAAGAGGAAGGGGACAAACTGGACATAGAAGTAAGAGGCTCTGACCAGGGCATCTCTGGTGTGTTTTGTAGGGTGGTGGGAGGTTGTCCACTCTGGTTTCCTCCTCTGCTCTTCCCCCTTGCCCCCCCACAAGCAACCTCAGTGCCCCATCCCCACCCCAGTGGCCCTCTCTCCCCCCCCCAGGCCTTGAAGTCCTACATGCAGAAGGAGACGACCTCATCGAGGAGCCACCACACAGTGTTTGACCTGGTCCGGACACCTGTTGTGCGCCGCATCTCTTGCTGCCTCTGCTTCGTGTGGTAAGCCTGGAGGACGTGAGTGGGTGGTTGTCCATCTGTCCTCCCATTTGTTGATCTATCTGCTCCCTCCAAACACTATTCCCCATCCACACATCTTAGCTGGGTCCGTATTGGAAAGGGAAACTGAGTCACGGCACAGGACTAAGTCAACAGAGGCTTCTTGGTGCTCACATGCTCCAGGAAGGGGCACAGATTCCCTGGCTGGATCCCATGGGCCAAGACATGGTGGGCAACCCCCGTAACCCACCCCAAACCTCTTTGTTTGTGAGATTTGCCCACCTCACCTCTTCCCGGCCCAGGTTCTCCACCAGCTTTGCCTACTACGGGCTGGCCATGGACCTGCAAAACTTTGACTTCAACATCTACTTGATCCAGCTCGTCTTTGGGGCCGTGGACTTCCCGGCCAAGCTGGGCTCCGTCCTCACCATCACCTTCGTAGGGCGACGCTTCACCCAGTCCCTCACCCTCATCCTGGCTGGCTTGGCCATCTTGGCCAACATCTTGGTGCCACGAGGTGAGGGCTGGGGGCCGATTAGTGGGGGCAGGCAGGGTCTCCAGTCTCCAACAACCGCGCCTCCCCTACCCAACCCCACCTACTGACGTCTAAGCAAGTCCCAGGAGTCCCATCTTTGTCCCCACAGAGCTGCGGACGCTCCGGACCGCCATGGCCGTCTTCGGGAAGGGTTGCTTGGCCGCCTCCTTCAACTGCGTCTTCCTCTACACGAGTGAGCTCTACCCCACCGTGATTCGGTAAGGAGCTGGGTGCAGGTTGTAGGAGCTGCTGGGGTGGCCGTGACCACGTAGGGGTGGTCCCTCAGCACCTTCCCACGTCCCACAGGCAGACGGGCATGGGATTGGGCAACACCATGGCCCGACTGGGCAGCATCATGGCGCCCTTGGTGAAGATGGTGGGTGAGGTCTTCCCCGTGCTGCCCTTCATCATCTACGGGGCAGCCCCCGTGGTGTCGGGACTAGTGGCCATCTTCCTGCCAGAGACGCGGGACATGGCCCTGCCTGAGTCCGTGGAGGAGGTGGAGGACAGGTGGGATGGGAGGGATGGAGGCTGGGGAGGGACACGTGGGTGGGAGGGAGGACCAGTGGGCGGGACAGTGGGAGGAGGACGGGGTGAGGGGTGGGAAAAAAGGGGTGTTTGGACGTGATGGGTGGGGGGACAGCAGCGTGAAAACCCACCCGGCCTCCCCCCTCCTCACCTCGTCCTCCTTGGCTCCCCAGGACCTGGACCCGGACCCGGACCCGGACCAGGGCAGACGAAGCCCAGCAGCTCCCCCTCCAACCCACCCAGCCCGACCCTACACTTGGGGGCACCACAGAGCCTTGCTAACACCTCCCCTACCCACCCCAGGACCCCCCCAATCCCCCTAAATCCCCCAACCCTTGCCACACCCCCCCAGAGGAAGGAGCTGGTGGGGTGCATCCCCCAGAAGAGCGATGGGGAGGGGACACGGGCATCAAGGTGCCCCTTTCTCCATGTTGGGGGGGACCACATCTCCCACTCCTCCTCCTCCTCTTCATGGTGTTTTTTTGTTGCTTTTTTTTTTCTTCTTCTGTGCCGCAGTGAAAACAAATAAAAGCAAAATCATGCAAAACGCGGGCAGAAGGGGTCAGCCGGTGGGAGGCTTGGGAGGGAGGGGGGGTTGTTTTCCCACGGCCGCGGGGGTCCTGCCTGGCCTGGCCGTCCCGCCCCGAAGGCAAACACGGGTCCCAGCTGGGTCCCGCAGCCTCAGCATCACATCCCTGTCCCCATCCCCTCCTCCCCCCTGGCCGGAGCCTCAACAGAGGCTGAGGAACATGGATGGGTGCAGGAGGACCCAGATGTCCCAAGGACCAGGGTGTCCCCAAGGACCAGGGCGTCCCCAGGAATCCAGATGTCCCAAGGACCAAAGTGTCCCCTTGGATCTGGGTGTCCCAAAGGTGCCGGGTGGTCCCCAGAGCTCTGGGTGTCCCCAAGGACCCAGAGGTCCCCAAGGACCTGGGTGTCCCCAAGGACCTGGGTGTCCTCAAGAATCCTTCTGTCCCCAAGAACTCATGTGTCCCCAAGAACCCAGCTGTCCCCAAGGACCAGGATGTCCCCAAAATTTTGGGTGTCCCCAAAAACCCCTCTGTCCCCAAGAACCTAGCTGTCCCGAGCACAGCGGTGTCCCCAAGAACAAGGGAGTCCCCAAAAATCCAGCTGTCACCAAGAACCCAGCTGTCCCCAAGGGCCATGGTGTCCCCCAAGGACCATGGTGTCCCCTTGCAACCAGGTGTCCCCATGACCCAGGTACCCACTTTCCCAGTACCCAAGGCACCCTCTGCTCCAGGTGCTGAGGATGTGGGCCTCCTACCTCCCCTGTACCCTCCCTCGGACCCGTCCCCGCCAGGTTCCCTTGGCCTCCAGCCACTTCCCCACATCCCGGCCGCGCTTCGCTGCCTCCTGCTGCCCTCCTGCCCCGGGGTCCAAGAGGCCCCCCCCACGGATCCGGTTCAGAGACCCCAGGACTTTGCCCCAATTGCCAGGGCAAATCAACCACCATTGATGGCAAAAACAAGCCTGGGGAGGAGCTGAGGGGGTCCCTCTCTGCTGGGGATGGGGGCTTCCTTGGTGAGGAAGAGGATGGAGGGGATGGGAGGTCCCCGGGGAGACAATGGGCATCCCCAGACAGGGATCGGCATGACTGGCGCCGGCGTTTCCGCCTGATGAACGGCTCCGCTGACCCATAGCAGGATGCGGCCCCGAGGAAGTCAAACGTTAACCGGGGCCGGGGTGGCTTTAAATAGAATCAGGGACAGGGACGGGGATGTGGCCATGGGCAGCCACAGGGCCAAGGGGTCGTAGCCGCTGGCAGACGGGTCTGGGAGCAGGATTCTGTGCTGGAAGAGGTCAGGAGGGAGTTGGAGTGACAGAGAGGTGAGTGGGTCGATAGAGATCAATATGTTGATTGGGATGGAGAGACCAACGGACTCGTTGAGAGAGATGAAAGCCCACAGGACTGATGAGTAGGGAGAGAGACACCGAGAGGCTGATCCACAGGAAGATTATAGGTCAATAGAGTGAGTGATGGAAAGATTAAGATTATAAATTGATCAATAGACAGATTACATTCAACAAATTGATCAAGAGAGATCGATAGATTGACCAATAGAGAGACAAAATAGAAATTAAGGTCAATCTATTGGTCAATAGAGATATTATAGGCCAAGAGTTTGATCAATAGAGAGATCAATAGATTGATCAATAGCTAGATTATAGCTCAAAAGATCGACCAATAGCAATATAGATACCAGTAGACTTGTCAATAGAATGAGACTTTATAGCCCAGTGCATTGATTGATTTATTATGGGTGGGTAGATCAATCAAAAGAGATCTGCAGAGACGGACAGACAGAACAATAGAAGGATTAAATCTCAATTAATTGACAAATAGATCAATTATAGATCAATAAATTGATCAATAGACTAATGGGTTGATCAATAGAAACATAAATACTGATAGACTGATCAATAAAGAGGGAGATTATGGACCAATTGATGTTTGATAAATTATAGATAATAGAAATATAAAGATCAATAGCGAGAGAAAGTGAGACTGATCAACAGGGAGTCCAACAGATTGATCAATAGAGACAAGGGGAGATCAACAGGTTGATCAATAGACCTGTGCAGCCCAATAGATTGATTGATCAGCAGATAGATCAATCACTTGACAGAATAAGGAGTTGATATGATCTATGGGTAGAGGGACAGGTGGACACAGCTGCTGGAGGGACGATGGGTGGCACGGTCGGGTGCTAAAGCCATTGATTAATCAATTGATTGATTGACAGAGGGATGAAGGAAGGCCAGGGGAAGAGAATGGGAGTGGCAGAGGGCGGGAGGGACGGACAGAGGGAGGGACGGAAGGATGGAGGGACGGACGGAGAGACAGTGGGTGGCGGATCGAGCCGGAGACCGAGGGAGCAGCAGAGAGAGGGAGCAGGGCGAAACAGCAGCCAGCAATCAATCGATCAATCAATCGGGAGCCATCATTGGAGGGCCAGAGCCACTGGTAGGACAGGTGGGCGATAAAATTGATCGGTTAATTGAGTGATTGATCGATAACATGGCAGGGAGGGAGGAGGAGGAGGGAGAGCAGCAAGGAGCAGAGCCGAGAGTGAGAAATAATAGTCAGTGATCAATAGGCTGGCAGATTAGTGGGCAGATCAATTGATCAGATTGTTAGATTGATGAATTAACAGATTGATAGATCAATAGATTGATGAATTGACAGAGGGACTGATCAACAGACATCTTGATAGATCAATAGAGCTTGAGTGATAGATAATGACACCTGTTGGTTGTGATTGACAGATTGATACACTGATAGATTGATCAATTGATATTGATTGATCAATAGAGCAACTGGTAGACTGATAGATCAATTGATAGACTGATCACCAGAGAGCCTGACTGATCAGCTGCCAGATCGACAGGTCAGCTGGTAGACCTGTAGAGAGACCATTAAGCAATAGACTGATCAATAGATGGACAGATCAATAGATGGATGGATTGGTAGATCAATGGACCAATCAGCAGATGATCCTCCCTTGATCTCTCCCCCTGATCTTCTCAACCACCCCTCGGTCCATCCCTCTGCCCGTCCCGTGTCCCTCCATTGGGCTGTCCGTTGGGCTGTCCCTTGGCGCACCCTTCTGTCCATCCCTTGGCCCACCCTTCTGTCCACCCCTTGGCCCATTTTGGTCCTCCGCTGTCCTTCAGCCCCTCGGACCTTCATCCTCAGCATCCCTCCACCTTCTCCTGGTCCTGTCTTCAACCTGTCCCTCGTCCCTTCCTCCAAAACATCTTTTGGATGTTCCTTGGTCCATCCTTAGCTCCATCTATGATGTGACCATCCACACCACCCATTGGCTGTCCCTCCTCCATCCCTTGGTCCGGCCTTCAATCTAGCCTTCACCCCTTCCTCCAAACCACCCTTTGGATGGCCTCCTCTATCCCTCATTCTGTCCTTCACCCCTTCCTTCGTGCAACCCCTTGCCTGTTCCTCAGCTGTTCTTCATCCTTCCTCCAACCCTTTCGCCTCCTCCCACCCCCAGCCGGTCTGGGGACCCCCCCCAGCTCTATTCCTCGTCCCGCCATGACCTTCGTGGAGCTGCTGGCCCGCCTGGGCGGGATGGGACGCTTCCAGGTGACCTACGTGGCCGCGCTGGCCCTGCCTCTGCTCATGCTGGCCAGCCACAACCTTCTGCAGAACTTCACCGCCGGCGTCCCCGAGCACCACTGCCGGCCCCGGCCAGTGGCCAATGACAGCGTTGGGGACGTCCCCCTCTTTGTCACCATCCCCTCCGATGACCACCACCACCCCCAGCGCTGCCGCCGGTACGTGGAGCCCCAGTGGCACCTCTTGGAGGCCAACGGCACGGCCAACGGCACGGCCAACGGGGCGGCCACCGAGCCATGCCATGACGGGTGGACCTATCGTGATGGAGTCTTCGCCCACACCATCATCACCGAGGTGAGGGGCGGACGGTGGCCACTGGGGGGTGGGAGGGACACAGGTGTCCATTGACCCCCTCCCCGTGTCCTCCCCCCCCCCGGTGGCAGTGGGACCTGGTGTGTGAGTCCAAGAGGCTGCGGCAGGTGGCCCAGTCCATCTACATGGCCGGGATCCTCCTGGGCTCCGGCCTCTTCGGGGTCCTCTCCGACAAGTATGTGGCTGGCCTGCTGCTGTACTGGGATGAACTGGGAGGAATTGGGAGTGGGGAGGGTGGAGGGGCACGCGCAGGGACATCCTTCCTTCCTTCTGTTCCCCAGTGTCCCCGTTTCTCATCCCAGTATCCCATGTCCATATTCCCCACTCCAGTCTTCCCAGTGCCCTAAGTCCCTGTCCCAGTGCTTCCAGTACCCCATGTCCCCATCCCAGTGACCCTTGTCTCCATCCCAGTGCCCCATGCCCCCATCCCACCACCCCATGTCCCCATCCCATCGCCCTTTGTCTCCATCCCAGCGTCCCTTGTCTCCATCCCAGTGCCCCATGTCCCCATCCCAGTATCGCCAGTGCCCTTTGTCCCCATCCCAAAGCACCATAATCCCAGTGCCCAGTTCCCCTATCTCAGTGTCCCATATCAGCATCCCAGCATCCTGTACCCCCCCATCCCAGTGCTCCCAGTTCCCCCAGCGCCGTGTCCCAGCAGGTTCGGTCGCCGGGCGCTGCTCACCTGGTGCTACCTGCAGCTGGGGGTGGCGGGGGCCGGCACTGCGGCCGCCCCCACGTTCGTCATCTACTGCCTCTGCCGCTTCCTGGGGGGCCTGGCCATGGCCGGCGTGTCCCTCAACTCCGCTTCTCTCTGTGAGCTGGGGACCCTGGTGTGGGTTGTGTCCCACCACCCATGGGAGGGAGCCTGGTGTGGGTTGGGCCCCACCACCATTGACCCATGGGAGGGACCCTGGTATCTGGGTTTGGTCCCACCACCGTTGACCCATGGGAGAGACCTTGGTGTCCACTTCCAACCCTACTACCATTGACCCTTGGGATGGATTCTGGTGTCCGGGTTGGGTCCCACCACCGTTGACTCATGGGTCCCACCACCACTGACCCATGGGAGGGACCTTGGTGTCCAGTTCCAACCCTACTACCATTGACCCATTGGAAGGACCCTGGCGTCCACATTGGGTTCCACCACCATTGACCCACGGAGGGCCCCACAAACCCAGCTCCAACCCCAACGCCCATGGGACAGACCTTGGTGTCCACGTCCAACCCTACTACCATTGACCCTTGGGATGGATTCTGGTGTCTGGATTGGGCCCCACCACCACTGACCAATGGGAGGGACCTTGTTGGTCGGGTTGGGTCCCACCACCGTTGACCCATGGGACAGACCTTGGTGTCCGCTTCCAACCCCACCACCACTGACCCGTGGGAGGGCTCCTGGTGCCTGGGTTCGGTCCCACCACCGCTGACCAATGGGAGGGACCCGCGCGCCCAGATGCTGACGGTGACCCCCAGGCATGGAGTGGATCCCGACGGAGGCGCGCGCCGTGGTGGGCACCATCAACGGCTACTGCTACACCCTGGGCCAGTTCGTGCTGGCGGGCGCAGCCTTCGGCCTCCCCCACTGGCGCTGGCTCCAGCTCGTTGTCTCCCTCCCCTTCTTCTTCTTCTTCCTCTACTCCTGGTACGGGGGCGCGGAGGGGAGGCTGGGAGGAGGTGCTGGGGCACGACGCGGGGGTCCCCGTCTCACCCCTCGCCCCCCTCCTTCCCAGGCTGTTCGTGGAGTCAGCCCGCTGGCAGGTGATTTCGGGGCGACCCGACCTGGCCCTGAAGGGGCTCCGCAAAGTCGCCCGCGTCAACGGGAGGAAGGAGGAGGGTGATAAGCTCAGTGAGGAGGTGATGTCCCCCCCAAACCTCCCAGATCCCATTAAATCCCTCCCAGATCCTCCCAGGCTCCCCTCATTCTCCCCTAGAGCCCCCATTTCCCCTCTACCCACCCTAAACCCATCCCCAGACCCCCTCTATCCCTTCTAAATACCACTGCCCCCCCCTCCCCCCACTTAGATCTCCCTTAGTTGCCCCCTGATCACTTGGATCCGTCGAGATCTCTTGGATCCCCCCAGATCTCCTGGATTCCTCCCAGGTCCCCTGCTTCCCTCCTAGATCTCTTCAGATTGCCTGCCTGGATTCCTCCCCCCCCTCCCCCCCGATGCCTTGTGTCCCTCCTAGCTCCCCCCAGATCCCTCCTAGATCTCTCTGATGCCCCTCTAGATCCTCCTGGATCCCCCCCAGCTCCTTTCTCTGCCCACTACATCTCATGAGATAGCCCAGACCCCACCTAGACCCCTTGTATCCCCCAATAGGTCCCCCCTAGATCCCTTGTATCCCTCTGGATCCCTCCTGATCCCTTGATCCCTCTCCCACAGGCGCTGCGGGCACTGGTGCGCCGGGAGCCCCCGATGCCGGGGGGGGCCCTGGCCGCCCTGGTCCGTACCCCTGGGATGAGGACGGTCTCTTGCGGCGTCTCCTTCGTCTGGTAAGTGCGGTCACCTCAGGCCCAAAAAACACCTTTTGGGATAAAAAAAACCATCCTTTGGGGCTCAAAAAAACACCTTTGGGGAGGGGGTCAGTACCCATTCCACTGGGTTCAAAACCCAACCTTTAAGGCTCAAAACCCAACCTTTACGGCTCCAAAACCATTTTTGGGACTCCATGCCCATTCTTTGGTGCTCAAAACCCAATCTTTAGGGCTCAGCACCTGAACTTTGGGGGCTCAAAACTCAACTTTTGGGACTCCAAACCCAACTTCTGGGGGGGCTAAAACACCTTTTTGGGGACAGAAGCCACCTTTTGGACCTTAAAACCCAACTTGGGATTTAAAACCCACCATTTTTGGAAGCCAAAAGCCACCTTTTGGCGCTCAAAACCCGATTTGAGTGTCCTAAACCATGTCTTTTTGTCAACATAACACCTTTTTGGGGGAACGATACCCAACTTTTGAGGCCAAAGCCACCTTTGAAGGCTAAAGCCCGCCTTCTGGGCACTTGGACATGCTTGGTGGGTTTTGAGTTGAAACGTTGGGTTTTTGGGCAGGTTCTCTACCAGCTTCGCTTACTATGGGCTGGCCATGGACCTGCAGGGCTTCGGGGTGGACATCTACCTGAGCCAGCTGGTTTTTGGGGCCGTGGACATCCCAGCCAAGCTGGCCTCCGTCCTGGCCATCAGCGGTGCCGGGCGTCGGGTGGCCCAGGGTGCCTCCTTGGGGCTCGCGGGGGTCTGCATCCTCGCCAACATCATCGTTCCAATGGGTGGGCGCTGGGACGGACGGACGGAAGGACGAGGGGAGGGATGGAGAGACGGATGGAGGGCGAGGGGGTGGAGGGCGAGGGGGTGGAGGGTGAGGGGGTGGAGGGCGAGGGGGTGGAGGGCGGTGGGATGGAGGGCGAGGGGAGGGAGGGTGAGGGGATGGAGGGCGAGGGGGTGGAGGGCGAGGGGAGGGAAGGGGAGGGGAGGGGAGGGGAGGGAAAGGGAGGGGATAAAGGGCAAGGTGGGGGAGGGCGAGGGGAGGGAGGACGGTGGAATGGAGAGACGGAAGATGGAGAAAGAATGGTTAGAGGGGTGGAGAGAAAAATTGGAGGGACAGAGGCTGGAGAGAGAGATGGCGGCCAGGGACTCAAGGGGCTGGAGATAGAGGTGGGAAGCCCCCGCTGGGGGCCTGGGGGCGGTGACCCCCCCCCCGTGGCCATCCCCAGAGCTGCAGACGCTGCGCATGGCCTTGGCGGTGGTCGGCAAGGGTGCCTTGGCCGCCTCCTTCAACTGCGCCTACATCTTCTCCGGGGAGCTCTTCCCAACCGTCATCAGGTGGGCAGCAGCCCCCCGTGGGGCTGCCTCAACACCCAGCTGCTGAGACCCCCACCCACCCACCCACCCATCCCACCCATCCCTGCGTCCATCTGTCCGTCCCGCGTCCCAACGCAGCCATCCATCAGTCAACGAATCCATCCGAACTTCTCTCTGTCCACCATCAAACCCTCCGTCCGTCCATCTGTCCGTCCACCCAAACGCCTCTCCACCCATCTGTCCACCCGTCTGTCCAGCCAACCTCTCCACCCATCCCTCAACCCATCCATCCACCCATCCAACCAGCATCAAACCCTCTGTCCACCCGTCTGTCCATCCAACAACCTCTCCACCCATCTCTCAACCCATCCATCCATCCATCCGTCTGTCCAACCATCATCAAACTCTCCACATCCATCTGTCCATCCAACCACCTCTCCACCCGTCTGTCCATCCAACAACCTCTCCACCCATCCGTCCATCCGTCTGTCTGTCCAACCACCTCTCCACCCATCCCTCAACCCATCCATCCGTCCGTCTGTCCGTTCCCCAACCCGTCCGTCCACCCACCACCAAACCCTCCGTCCGTCCGTCTGTCCGCACGCCCACCCTCTCCCTCCTCCCGGCACAGGCAGACGGGGATGGGCCTGGGGGGCACCATGGCCCGCGTGGGGGGCATGGTGGCCCCCCTGGTGCGCATGGCGGCCGACATCACCCCGGTGCTGCCCCTCGTCATCTACGGGGCCGCCCCCATCGTCTCGGCCATCGCCACCTGCTTCCTGCCCGAGACCCGCAACGTGCCCCTGCCCGAGACCATCGAGGACGTCGAGAGACGGTGAGGGGTCCCCTCGGGGTCCCTGTCCCCCCTGGGGTCCCCCCCGGGGTCCCCATCCCCGTCCCCCTGCCCAGTTTTTCCCCGGTTCCTTCGCGGTAGATGGGAAGGGGGGAAACGGGCGTTTTGGGGTGAGATTGCCTTCTTGGGAGGTTTTGGGGTGAGAAGGGCTGGATTTGGGGTGGGAAGAGTGGAAGGTTTTGGGGTGAAGGGTGGAAGGTTTTGGGGTGAGGACTGAAGACTTTGGGGGTGGGAAAGGTGAAAGGTTTTGGGGTGAAGATTGAAGGTATTCGGGGTAGGATGGACTAAAGATTTTGGGGTGGGAAACACTAAGGTTTTTGGGCTGAGATCAGATGGTTTTAGGGTGGGAAGGAGAGCAAGTTTTGGGGTGAGAATGGAAGGTTTTGGGGTGGGAAGGTTTTGGGTTGAGGACCAAAGATTTTGGGGTTGGAAGGACTCAAGCTTTTAGGGCCAGGACTGAAGGTTTTGGGGTGGGGAGGACCGAAATTTTGGGGGCAAAAACTGAGGGTTTTGGGGATTCACCCCTGACCCCATTGTCCCCCCACCTCACAGCGGGGGCCACCTGAAGGACGAGGACGTCACCGTCCCCCTGGGCGCCGTGACCAAGGACGGCGCCTGAGGGGCGAGGATGGGCACCGGAGTGGGGGCGCAGGACCCCCCCCGCGGCCCCACGGCCCCCCCTTTACCCAAATCCTATTTATTTCACCCCAATAAAGCCACACCGATGGTCACCGAGCGCCGGCCTTTGCCCCAATTTGGGCGATTTCAGCCGCGGCCCCCCCCTTAATCCCCCTCCCCGCTGGGGGATTAAGGCTCCCGTCGGGGCTGGCAGGCGGAAAAAAAAACACGTAAAGGGAGCGGTTTGGCCCCAAAAAAAACGAAGGCAGCACAGCCTCAGTAGCAGCCCTCAGAGAAGCCACATCAACGCACCTAAATCGGGCATTTTGCACCCGAAAACCAGGGCAGCACAACCCGGCTATCATCCCTCAGAGAAGCCAAGGAGCAGAATTGGGTTTATTCACCCCAAAAAAAAGGGCAGCACAACCCCAAAATCAGACCTCAGAAAAGCCCCACGCAGGCACCTAAATAGGATTTATTCACCCCAAAAATTAGGGCAACACAACCCCAGTATCAGCCCTCTGAAAATCCACATCCAAGCACCTAAATAGGAGTTTTTCACCCCAAACCCACCCAGTGGACCTTCAATCCCTCCCACCACAGCCCCCCCACCCCACCAGGGCCCTGAAATCCCCCATTTTTGCCCCAAAACACCCACAATTCCACGTGGTTTTTTTTTTTTTTTTCCATTTTTATTACGAAAACGAGCAGTTTTGGTGTCATTTTTTTTTATCCGGATAAGACACAACCGTGAAGCTTTGCCGAAGGGGGAAAAAACGGGGTAAAACCCACCCGTTTTGGGACATTTCATCATCCCGCCCCTCACCGGGGCGCGAAACAGGGGAAAACCGCCCATTTTGAACCAAAAAGCCGCCTTTTCCACCTGAATTGGGCACAAAAAGGGGGGAAAGGGGAGAAAACACCGGGCTGGAGCCGCCTCCCCACCAGATTTGTGCATTTTTGGGTTAAGTGTTATTTTTAATGATTTGGGGCTATTTTGGGGCCATTTGGGGTCAATTTTGGGCCGTTTTGGGGACGATTTGGGTCTATTTTGGGTCAATTTTGGGCTGTTTTGGGTCAATCTGGGGCCATTCTGGGTCAACTTAGGGCTATTTTGGGTCAATTTGGAGCTGTTTTGGGTCAATCTGAGGCTGTTTTGGCCCAATCTGGGGCCATTTTGGGTCAATTTGGGGCCATTTTGGGTCTTCCCCCCCCCCCGCCAGCTTCTTCTCCATTGGGGGGGTTCCGGCCGGTGAAAAAGGGGGTGTGGGGGTGGGAGGGGGGGGTCGGAGGTAGGTTTTAAAGTTGATTTTTAGAAAAAACAGGCACATTCAGTCCACGGGACCCTGGGGGGGCAGAGGGCAAGCAGGGGGGGTCCTCAGCGCACCCCAAAAAAGCACGGCGGCTCCTTCCCGGGGGGGGGGGCGCACGCCTCCTCCTCCCTGCCGCGTTTTGAGGGGAAAAGTGGCGGTTTTAGGACAAAAGCAGCTTCCCCCCCACCCCACCCCAAAACCAAACCCTGTGCAACCGGGACGGGTCAAGGGATCCGCAGGGGCTGGAAAACCCCAAAACGGAGGGGTTTTGCCCCATTTTGAGCCAGCCGGAGGAGGAGGAGCACGGGGAAAACCCCAAAACATTGGGATTTTGCCCCAGTTTTGCGCTGGCCGGAGGAGGATGGCGGGGTGTAAGGCCTCATCTAGGCAGGGACCGGGAGGAGAGAAAAAAAACAGGAGAAAAACGGGGAGAAAAAATGAAATAAAAATAAAACCAGAAAAAAAAAACAACCTAAAACCTCACCCCATCAAAATTGAAAAATTAAGGAAAACAACCCAAAAACACAACCCCCAGCTGGCGCGGGGCCCCGAATTTGCCAAGAAAAGGGAAAAGCGGCGTTTTGTTCTTTTTTTGGCACGCCACTCCGAGGTGCTGGAGCGGGGAGGATTCGGGCACGTTTTGGGTGAAAAAGCCCAGAAACGGTGACAGGAAGGGGCAGCCCGCACGTGCCGGGCCTGATTTGGGGGGAAATTACCCCAAAAATCCCTCCTGGGGGTCAGGGAGGCGGTCCTGGCGCTGCGCGATGGAGGGAACCCAACGCGGGGGCAGCACGATGAAAGGGAGAAAAGCCACCCCCCAAAAGTAATAAAAAAAAAAAAACCCAAACCAACCCAAAATGGGGGAAAAAATGTAAAATAAAGGGGGGAAAAAAAAAAAAGGGGGAAAAAGGGAAAAGCGAGGGCATCAGGAATTGTTCTGGTTCTGGTAGATGGAGGCTTTCTCCTTCAGCAGGTCCAGACACAGGTGGCAGCTCCAGCTCCCTGGGGGCAGAAATCGGGGGGGGGGTCACGGGGGGCTCCCCCCGCACCCCTCGTTAGGGGCCCGCGCTTCGTTAGGGGCCCGTGCTTCATTAGGGGCTGTTTTGGGGTGAAAAAGGGCGGGTTTGGGGTCTCCGCGCATCTCGGCGGCGGTGAGGGGTTCTTGCTTGCGGAGCCCCGTGACCTTCCTCCTCCTCCTCCTCCTCCTCGTTAACCTTCGAGCGAAGGAGGCTGATAATTAACCGGTTGATAATTAACCGGCCGATAATTAACCCTCTGCCATCGAGGTTTTGGGGTTTTGGTTGTAAATACCTTTTTTTTTTTTTTTTTTTTTTTTGCTTCGACGCTGTGAGTCAGCACAAAGCGTGAGGGAGAGGAGGACGAAGGAGCCTCGGGTGACAATTTTGGGGCAAAAAAATGCTTTTCTGGGGTCTCTGCTGGAGCAGAGGAGCCCCAGGGCAATGCCGGCATGCCCAATCCAAGAATTTTTAACCAAATCGCAAGAATCTCCCCCCAAAAAAGCAGGAAGGATTGGGTCTGCGCGGCTCTCGCTGTTCTGTACCGAATTTGAGGTGTTTTGACCCATTTCTGGGGGCGCAGCACTCACCCTCGGGGGGCTCCGACATGGGGGGCGTGAGGCAGTACATGTGGTAGCCGCGGTCGCAGTCGTCGCAGAAGAGGAGCTGGTCCTGGGCCGATTTGGGGGGAAATTGGGAAAAAGGGAGAAATCGGGAAAAGGGGAGGAATTGGGGAAAAAGGGGAGGAATTGGGGGAATTAAAGTGAAAGGATCCCGTAGGTCCCTCTGATGTTTCCCCCCCAAAAAAGCACCGTTTCCTTCCCAAAACTGTTGTTCCCCCCCCCAACCACCATTTCCCCCCAAAAAGCACCATTTCCCCCCCAGAAAAGGTGCCATTTGGCTTCCCAAAAGCACCATTTCTCCCACAAAAGCACCATTTCTCCTAAAAAAATACCATTTCCCCCCCCAAAAAATACCATTTCTCCTTCTAAAAGCACCATTTCTCCCAAAAAAGGCCCCATTTCCCCCCCCCAAAGGCCCCATTTCCCCCCACAAAAAGCCTCATTTCCCCCCCCCAAACCACCATTTCCCCCCCCCCCAAAAAGGCGCCATTTGGATCCCAAAAGCACCATTTCCCCCCCAAAAAAGCACCATTTCCCCCAAAAAGGGCACCATTTTCCCCCCAAAAGCACCATTTCCCCCCCAAAAAGGGTGCCATTTGCCCCAAAAAAGCACCATTTCTCCCCCCCCCAAAAAAACATTTCTCGCCCCAGAAGGCACCATTTCTCCCCCCAGAAAAGCACCATGTCCCCCCCCCAAAAAGGTGCCATTTGGATCCCAAAAGCACCGTTTCCCCCCAAAAAAGCCCCATTTCCCCAAAAAAGGGCACCATTTTCCCCCAAAAGTGCCATCTGCCCCCCCAAAAAGCCCCATTCCCCCCAAAACAGCCCAATTTCTTCCCCCAAAAGCCCCCATTTCCCCCCCCAAAAAAGTGTAATTTCCCCCAAAGAAGGCACCATTTCCCCACCCCAAAGCCCCATTCTCCCCAAAAAGGCACCATTTCCCTCCCCAAAACCCCCCATTCCCCCCCCAAAACCCCCCATTCCCCCCAAAACCCCCCATTTACCCCAATTTCACCCCCCAAAACCCCCCATTCCCCCCCCCAGACACCCCATTTCCCCCCCCAACCCCCCATTCCCCCCCACCAGACACCCCAATTTCGCCCCCCAAACCCCCGTTTCCCCCCCCAACCCCCCCCCCCGTGCTGCCTCCCGCGGCCCCCCAAGCCCCCCAGCACGGGGCAGGGGGGCAGAAGGCCCCCCCCCGCGCCCCCCCCGGGGGGCTCACGTCGTTCTCGGAGGTGCCGCAGATGTTGCAGCACTTGCACTCGATGCACTGCCAGCGGTACGTCTTGACGGCTGCCATCATCACCGGGGTGAACTGCAGGCACGAGGGGTGCCCTAAAAAAGTGTGTGGGGGGGGAAATCAGCCAAAAGGGGGGGGGTAAAAAGCACCCCCGGCCCGGCTCTGACCCCGAATCGTCGCGTTTTTAAAGAAAAAACGAGCGAAGAAAGAGTGGAGAGGGATAGGGTGGGGAAAAAAAAAGGGGCTGGAGGAGGTCTGGTGGTGGTCATGGCCATGAAGCCCTACAAAAAGGACTCTTTAGAAGCAAATAATGGGGCTGGGAAGGGTCTGGGGATGCTCACAGACATGAAACCTTACAAAAAAGACACTTTAAAAGCAAATGATGGGGCTGGAAAGGGTCTAGCAATGCTCATGGACTTGAAACCCTACACGAAAAACACTTTAGAAGCAAATAATGGTGCTGGAAAAGGTCTGGGGATGGCTATGGACATGAAACCCTACAAAACCAGACACACTGAAAGCAAATAATGGTGCTGGAAAGGGTCTGGTGGTGCTCATGGACACAAAACCCTACAAAAAAGATCCTTTAAAAACAAATAATGGTGCTGGGAAAGGTCTGGGGATGGCTATGGACATGAAACCCTACAAGAAAGACACTTTAAACGCAAATCATGGGGCTGGGAAAGGGTCTTGTGATGGCCAAGGACACGAATCCCGATGGAGAAGACCCCTCTTCATGGGGATAACCATGTAGGAAAAGGTCTGGGGATGCTCATGGACATTAAACACTACAAGGACGACCCTTTAGGAGCGAGTAATGGGACTGGGAAGGGTCTGGGGATGGCCATGGACACAAAACCCTACAAAGAAGACCCTTTGCGAGTGAATAATGGGGCTGGAAAGGGTCTTGTGATGGTCACTGACATGAAACCCTACAAGAAAGACACCATAAAATCAAATAATGGGGCTGGGAAGGGTCTGGTGGTGCCCGTGGCCATGAAACCCTACAAAGAAGACCCTTTAGAAGCAAATAATGGGGCTGGAAAAGGTCTGAGGATGGCCATGGGCCTGAAAGCCTACAAAGAAAACCCTTTAGGAGCGAGTAACGGGGCTGGGGAGGGTCTGGGGATGGCCATGGCCACTAAACCCTACAACAAAGACACTTTAGAAGCCAATAATGGGGCTGGCAAAGATCTGGTGATGTCCATGGCCATGAAACCCTACAGAAAAAGACCCCTTAGAAGTGAATAATGGGGCTGGGAAGGGTCTGGTGGTGCCCATGGCCACGAAACCCTACAAAGAAGACCCTTTAGGAGCAAGTTAATGGGACTGGGAAGGGTCTGGTGATGTCCATGGCCATGAAACCCTACAAAAAAAGACCCCTTAGAAGTGAATAATGGGGCTGGGAAGGGTCTGGTGGTGCCCATGGCCACGAAACCCTACAAAGAAGACCCTTTAGGAGCGAGTTAATGGGACTGGGAAGGGTCTGGGGATGGCCATGGCCATGAAACCCTACAGAAAAAGACCCCTTAGAAGTGATTAATGGGGCTGGGAAGGGTCTGGAGGTGCCCGTGGCCATGAAACCCTACAAAGAAGACCCTTTAGGAGCGAGTTAATGGGACTGGGAAGGGTCTGGGGATGGCCATGGCCATGAAACCCTACAAAAAAAGACCCCTTAGAAGTGATTAACGGGGCTGGGAAGGGTCTGGTGGTGCCCGTGGCCATGAAACCCTACAAAGAAGACCCTTTAGGAGCGAGTTAATGGGACTGGGGAGGGTCTGGGGATGGCCATGGCCATGAAACCCTACAAAAAAAGACCCCTTAGAAGTGATTAACGGGGCTGGGAAGGGTCTGGTGGTGCCCGTGGCCATGAAACCCTACAAAGAAGACCCTTTAGGAGCGAGTTAATGGGACTGGGAAGGGTCTGGGGATGGCCATGGCCATGAAACCCTACAAAAAAAGACCCCTTAGAAGTGATTAACGGGGCTGGGAAGGGTCTGGTGGTGCCCGTGGCCACGAAACCCTACAAAGAAGACCCTTTAGGAGCGAGTTAATGGGACTGGGGAGGGTCAGGGCGCGCAGCTCACCCGAGCGGCCGCAGTCGGAGCAGGACACGAGCTCCTCGGGCTGCCCCGTCTTCTTGTTGATTTTGGAGTCCCCCAGGCAGAAGTCGCAGTAGTTGTTGGGCAGCGCCAGGCCGTCGGGGCCCTTCTTGGCTGTTCGGGGGGAAAAAATTAATAAAAAAGGGGTTAATCGCCCCAAAAATGGGAAAAAGGGGGGTAAAAACACAGAAACGTGGGGGGAAAATGGGGAAAAGGCGGGGGGAGAATGGGTAAAAGGGAAGGAAAGGGGTGAAAAAAGGAAGGAAAAGGGAGGAAAGATGGGGAAAAAGGGGGTGAGAAATGGAGAAAAGGGGAAAAAAGGGGGGAGGGAGGGCGGAAATGGGGAAAAAAGGCGAAAAATGGGGGAAAGGTGGTAAAAAATAGGGGAAAGGGAGTGAAAAAAATAAGGAAAAAGAGGTGAAAATGGGGGGGAAAGGGTGGAAAATGGGGGGGAAAGGGTGGAAAATGGGGGGTGAAAGGGTGGAAAATGGGGGGGGAAAGGGTGGAAAATGGGGGGGGGGGGGAAAGGGTGGAAAATGGGGGGGGGGGAAGGGGTGGAAAACAGTGCAGAGCATCCCGCTGCGGCAACCCGAGCTTGGGGGAGATGCCCCAAGGGATCGGGGGGACGGCGCGCGTCTTGCCGCTTGGCAGCGTGTGTTTCGGGGAGGTTTTGCCCCAAACTTGCCCGTTTTTCTTACATTTTTGCTCCTCCGAGCGCTGCGAGACGGGCGTGGGGGGCTGCGAGTCGTCCTTGTCGTCCCCCTCCTCCTCGGCCAGGTGGGAGTGAGCGTAGTGGTAGCTCAGCCCCGGGCGGTTCTTGTAGCGCTTCCCGCAGACTGCGGGACACAAACGGGACATTTTTAACCCCCCCGGCCGAAACCCCAAAACCCTCGGGCTTCGAGCACGGGAACCCCCCTTCGGGGAAATTTCTAATGGGGGAAAATCTCTGGGTTTTAGGGACGGAGGAAAATCTTTCTCGGGACGGAGAAAGCGCAGCGGCCACGGGCGCAGCCGGCACCTGCGGCGCGGTTTTGGGGTCGCCCCCTCCTCGGGGCACCCCCGAAATTTTCCCAATGCTGCCCATTTTCAGCCCCGTTTGCCCATTTTCTACCCCATTTACCTGTTTTCTTCCCCGTTTGCTTGTTTTCTACCCCACTTTCTGCCACGTGCCCGTTTTCTGCCCCACTCTTTCCCCCCTTTGCCCCTTTTTCTGCCCCATTTACACATTTTCCACCCCATTTTCTGCCCCGTTTCCCCATTTCCTGACCCATTCCCCAATTTTCCATCCCATTTTCTCATTTTCTGCCCCATTTTCCCCATTTTCTGCTCTGTGTTCCCATTTTCTTCCCTGTTTCCCTATTTTCTGCCCCGCTCCCTCATTTTCCGCCCCATTTTCTGCCCCGTTTCCCCATTTCCTGACCCATTCCCCAATTTTCCATCCCATTTTCTCATTTTCTGCCCCGTTTCCCCATTTTCCACCCCATTTTCGCCCCTTTTTCCCATTTCCTGACCCGTTCCCCGATTTTCCATCCCATTTTCTCATTCTCTGCCCCGTTTTCCCCATTTTCTGCTCTGTGTTCCCATTTTCTTCCCTGTTTCCCTATTTTCTGCCCCGCTCCCTCATTTTCCGCCCCATTTTCTGCCCCGTTTCCCCATTTTCCACCCCATTTTCGCCCCCTTTTTCCCATTTCCTGACCCGTTCCCCAATTTTCCATCCCATTTTCTCATTCTCTGCCCCGTTTTCCCCATTTTCTGCTCTGTGTTCCCATTTTCTTCCCCGTTTCCCTATTTTCTGCCCCGCTTCCTCATTTTCCACCCCATCTTCTGCCCCATTTTCCCATTTTCTGTCCCATTTTCCACCCCATTTTCCACCCTTGTCCAGGAGTCGCAGGGGGCGATCCCCAAACACCCCCCCCGCCCCCAGGTCCCCACATTTTCCGTGCATTTTTCCACATTTTTTTTTCCCACCGAGTGGGGGACAAAACCTCCTCCCCCCCGGGGAGGGTTTTAAATCCCAATTTTTCCCATTTTCCCCCCTTTTTCAATAAAAGCAGGCATCGAAAACACCAGAGCAAGCGATTACGACCCTTTTTTGCTGGGTTTTCGCCCAAACGAGCGCTCTCAAACCCCCCAGGGAGGGTTTTAAATCCCATTTTTTTTCCATTTTTCCCAGGTTTTCGCCCAAACGAGCGCTCTAGAACTCCCCCCCGGGAAGGTTTTCAATCCCAATTTTGGTGTTAAATCCTTTTTTTTCCCCATTTTTCCCAGGTTTTTGCCCAAACAAGCACTCTTGAACCCCCCACGGAGGGTTATAAATCCCAATTTTTCCCATTTTTCCCAGGTTTTTGCCCAAATGAGCGCTCTCAAACCCCCCGGGGAGAGTTTTAAATCCTTTTTTTTTTTCCCGTTTCCCCCCTTTTTCAATAAAAGCAGGCATCAAAAACACCAATCTTGTTCACCCCCCCCCCAGTCGGCGAGGAAGAGGAATCGCCGCGAAGCCGCCCCCGTTTTCGCTGCTTTTTTAAGCAGGAAAAGTTTATTTTTGCCCCTTTTTTTTTTTTTTTCTCTCCGCAGCGATGTGCTTTGGCGTCTCTTGAAAGAGGCGGCGTGTTTTCCCAGCCCCGCCGCGGGGGGGGGATTAAATTTTTGTTTTTTCCACCCAAAAGCACCCGCTGCAGAGGGGTCAGGGGGCTCGCAGGCGAGCTTTTGAAGTCTTTTTGCCTTTCCCCCTCCCTTTTTTCCCCCGGCGAAGAAATTAAATAATTAAAATTATTATCAAAGGAACCAAAAACGAAGGTTTCGGGGGGAGAGAGGCAGGAGGGAATGAAATAAATGGTGAAAATAATCTGAAAAGGAACCAAAACCGGACATTTTGGGGAGGAGAGAGGAAGGAGGGAATAAGTAGTGAAAATAATCGTAGGAGGGAATTAAATAAATAAGTAAAATAATCAGAAAAGGAACCAAAAACGGACGTTTTGGGGAGGAGAGAGGAAGGAGGGAATGAAATCAATAGGGCGAATAATCAGAAAAGGAACCAAAAATGAAAGTTTTGGGGAAGAGAGAGGCAGGAGGGAATAAGTAGTGAAAATAATCATAGGAGGGAATCAAATAAATGGTGAAAATAATCAGAAAATGAACCAAACACAGACGTTTTGGGGAGGAGAAAGGCAGGAGAGAATGAAATAAATAGTGAAAATAATCAGAAAAGGAACCAAAAATGAACTTTTGGGGGAGGAGAGAGGCAGGAGGAAACGAATAGTGAAAATAATCATAGGAGGGAATCAAATAAATGGTGAAAATAATCAGAAAATGAACCAAACACGGAGGTTTTGGGGAGGAGAGAGGCAGGAGGGAATCAGATAAACGGTGAAAATAACCAGGAACTCTAAAATAAAGCAGACAGAGAGCGGACTACCTCGGTCGGGAGGTTTCAGGGAATGCTTTTGTTTGTAACTATCTGAAACACAGAAAGAGAGAGGTGAGAAACGCACGCACGCACCCGTGCCAAGCGACAGAGGGGACTCGGGGGGGGGGGGGGGGGGAAAACGAGGGGAAAAAGGGGAGAAAAGGGGGTTTCGGGGGCGGAAGAAGCCAGCGGCAGCTTGTGCAGGACAGGAGGAAGAAGAGAGAAAGGGAAAGCCGAATTTCAGGCTGGTTTGGGGAAGCTTTGTCCTTTTCTGGGGAACTTCTGTCCCTTTTTTGGGACCTTGCATCCTTTTTGGAGACCCTTCGTCCTTTTTTCAGGACCTTTTGTCCTTTTTTCAGGACACTTCGTCCTTTTTTTGGGGCCTTTTGTCCTTTTTTCGGGACCTTTTGTCCTTTCTTGGGGACCTTTTGTCCTTTCTTGGGGGCCCTTCGTCCCTTTTTGGGGGCCCTGCCTCCTTTTCAGGGGACCTTTCGCCATTTTTTGGGGACCTTTCGTCCTTTTCAGGGGATCCTCTGTCCTCTTTTGGGGACCTTTCTCCCTTTTTCAGGGACCTTTCTCCCTTTTTCAGGGACCCTGCGTCCTTTTTTGGGGACCTTTCGCCCTGCCCCTGCATCCTACAGGGGTTCGCAAGCGCCCTCCTCCCTCCCCAGGTGCCTAAAATCTCCCTTTTTTAACAAAAAATAAAAGCAACAAGTGTTCAAGCCACGCTTTATCCCCAAATCAAGCCACCCCGGGGCTGGGGTACTCACTGTCGCAAGCGTAGGGTTTGTCCCGGTCTTCCAAAATTGCCGCGTCCAGCTTCTTGCGAGCCCCTCCGACGCCTTTGCCCTTTTATTTTTTAATTTTTTGGGGGGGAAAAAGGCAAAAAAAAGGAGTGAAATCACAGCCCGGAGGCTCGCCGCCGCCGCTTAGTGGGGACGGAGCGAAATGGCTGCGGGATCGCTTTGGGTCCTGGGCTCTTTCCCCTTCGGGGTGGGAAGACCCCAAGAGCTCCCCTCGTTAAAAAACAGGGTAATTATTTTAGGGGGGGGGGGTAATTCAGGCTCAATTAGTGGCTTAACAACAGATTCAGGCACCAGCAAAGTGCCAAAACGGTTGGAATTTGGAGGAAAAATAGCGCTGAGGGTCCTCCGACAGTTGCCAGGATGGGGTTAGGCACCAGCAAAGTGCCCAAAATTTGGGGATTTGGAAGAAAAACAGAACCGGGGGTCCTCTGACAGGCACCAGGATGGGGTTAGGCACCACCAAAGTGCCAAAATTGTTGGGATTTTGAAGAAAAACAGAGCCAGGGGTCATCCAAAAGACAGCAGGATGGGGTTAGGCACCAGCAAAGCGCCAAAAATTTAGGGATTTGGAGGAAAAATAGCACTGGGGGACCTCTGACAGATGCCGGGATGGGGTTAGGCAGCAGCAAAGTGCCCAAAATGTTGGGATTTGGAAAAAACCAGAGCCAGGGGTCCTCTGACAGGTGCCTGGATGGGGTTAGGCACCAGCAAAGTGCCCAAAATTTGGGGATTTGGAAGAAAAACAGAACCGGGGGTCACCCAAAATACACCAGGATGGGTTTAGGCACCAGTAAAGTGCCAAAAGTTTTGGGATTTGGAATAAAAACAGAGCCGGCGGTCATCCAAAAGACACCAGGATGGGGTTAGGCACCAGCAAAGTGCCCAAAATTTGGGGATTTGGAGGAAAAAGGGTCCCCACCTTGGCTTTCCCCTTCCCTCGCCGCTTCGGCGTGTCCTCCTCGTAGTCCTCGTCATCCAAATCGTCGAGGAAATCGTCCGGCTCGAGGATGCGCTGGGGGAAGAGGAGAGGGGTTGGCGGAGAAAAAGCCTCGGGACGGGTAAAGGGGGGCAAAAAAAGAGGGGGGGGAGTGTCGGGTGCCCCCCATCCCGAATTTGGACGAGGACGGAGGGTTTTTGGGGTGAAAAGGGGTGGAAAATGGATAAACTCAAACCCAAGAGGCTCAAAACGTCCCAACGTAGCGCAAAGATGCTTTGAGGAAGGAGGAAGGTGAAAAGAAGAGAAGCACAGAGAAATTTATAGCGGTAAAAGAGCCCAAAAAAAGGGGAAAAAAGGGGTTTTATGTAAAATTACGTTGCCCTCTCGTGCTTCGGATGATTAAACCGCAGCCACCGGTGGTGAAATGGTGGATTTCGGGGGGCTCAGCCCCCTGATTTGCCCCCAGGCTCGTGCCAACGGGGGATTTAAGTCAGGATTTAAGGCTGGGGGGAAACGGTGCTTTTTGGGGGGAAACAGTGGTTTTTAGGGGGGAGAAATGGTGGTTTCTTGGGGGGGGAATGAAGCTTTTGGAGGGGGAAGAAATGGCACTTTTAGGGGGAGAAACGGTGTTTATTGGGGGGAAATGGAGCCTTTTGCAGGGAGAAGTAGGGCTTTTGCGGGGGGGAAATGGAGCTGTTTTGGGGGAAAATGGTGTTTTTTGGGGAGAAATGGAGCTATTTTGGGGGAAAACTGAGCTACTTTGGTGGGAAATGGTATTTTTTTAGGGGGAAATTGAGCTTTTTTTGGGGAAATGGAGCTTTTAGTGGCGTTTTTTTGGGGGAAAACGGCACTGTTTGGGGGGGGAAATGGTGCCATTTTGGGGGGGAAGAGGCGCTTTTGGGGGGGGGAATACCATTTTTTGAGGGGGAGAAAAGGAGCTCTTTTGGGGGGGAGAAATGGAGCTTTTTTTGGGAGAAATGGAGCCTTTTGGGGAGAAACGGAGCCTTTTGGGGAAGGAAATAGCATTTTTTGGGGGGTGATAGAGCTTTTTTGGGGGGAATAGGGCTTTTGCGGGGGGAAATGGCACCTTTTTTAGGGGCAAATGGTGCTTTTGGGGCTGAAACCGAGCCTTTTGGGGCGGAAATGCCATTTTTAAGGGGAAAGTTTTCCGAGGAGGCTCCCCCCGCACCTTCCGCGCGCGGCTGTTGGCGACGGGGAACTCGCCCAGGCTGTCGTCGTCGATGCGGGGGTCCGGCAGCGCGCGCTTCTCCAGGGGGTCGGTCCTCAGCAGGGCCTCCAGGCTGCTGCCGTCCTGCGAGATCAGCCCGTCCTTCTTCAGGGCCTGCTCCGCGTCTGGGGGGGGAGAGAGGGGTAAAATGGGGGAAAAATGGGGAAAAAAATAGGGATAAAATGGGGGCAAAAAGGGGAAAAATGGGGGAGAAAATGGGGGGGGAGAAAGGGGAAAATGGGGGAAAAAATGGGGGGAAAGCGGGGAAAAAATGGGGGGAAAGCGGGGAAAAAATGGGGGGAAAGCGGGGAAAAAATGGGAGAAAAATTGGGGGAAAAATGGGAGAAAAATTGGGGGAAAAATGGGGGAAAAATGGGGGAAAAATGGGGGGGAAAAAGGGGGGGAAAAAGGGGGGGAAAAAGGGGGGGAAAAAGGGGGGGAAAAAGGGGGGGAAAAAGGGGGGGAAAAAAGGGGGGAAATGGGGGAAAAAAGGAAAAAAAGGGGAGGAAAAGGGAAAAAATGGGAGAAGAATTGCGGGGGGAAGGGGGAAAATGGGGAAAAAAGCAAAATAATGGGGGAAAAGGGAAAAAATGAGGGAAAAAATGGGGGAGAAAATAGGGGGGGAAGGGGGAAATGAGGAAAAAGGGAAAAAATGGGGGTGAAAAGGGAAAAAATGGGGAGAAAATGGGGGGGAAGGAGACAATGGGGGAGACAATGGGGGAGTAAAGGGAAAAATTTGGGGAAAAAATGGGGGGGAAGGGGGAAAATGGAGAAAAAAAGGGAAAAAATAGGGGGAAAAAGGGAAAAAATTGGGAAAAAATAGGGGAGGGAAGGGGGAAAATTAGGGGTGGAAAAATGGGGAAAAATTGGGGGGAGAAAAATGAAGGAAGAAAGAAGGATGGAGAAGGGGGGGGAAAAGAAAGGGGGAGAAATGGGGGGAGGGAAAGAAGTGGGGATGGAAAAAAGGGGGGAGAAATTGGGTGGAAAAAAAGGGGGAGAAATTGGGGGGGAGAAAAAAAGGGGGGAGAAATTGGGGGGGAGAAAAAAAGGGGGGAGAAATTGGGGGGGAGAAATTGGGGGGGAGAAAAAAAGGGGGGAGAAATTGGGGGGGAGAAAGGGGGAGAAGGGGACGGGGACGCGTGCCGGGCTCGCCGGGCTGATTTCACCACCTCCTCCGCCCCGCTGGGACCAGATGGAGGCTCAAGGGGCCGTGTAGGTCCTTAGCAGCATCGATGATGGGACCGAGACCCCAAAAATCACGCAGAAAGCGGCGGAAAAAGGCTTTACCCGGTTTGATGGAGGGGAAGGAGAGCCTGGGGTCCTCGGGAGGATGAGCGCGGCGTTTCTTCCTCCAGCGGCGCGCGGGGTAGGAGTAGAGCTGCCCGGCGGCTAAACCTGGGTGCGGGAGGGGATAATTAGGGTTACGAGGGTAATTACGGGGAAACGAGGGTGGTTTTTTGGCGGGATCTGGGCCGTACCCGGCCCTCGGTGGCGCTTCTCCATCCAGATGTAGCAGTTGCTCTGCGCCACGCCGGTCTGCGAGTCGAGGAAGGGCAGGCGCACGCTGCGCTCGGCGCAGAGCCGCGCGTTGTAGTTGTGGCACTGCTCCATGGCATCGCGGTAGTACTGCTCGCCGAGCCTGCCGGGGGGAGAAAGGGGGGGTTACGGGCAGGAAAAAACGGGGGGAATCGGGGAAAAAAAAGGTTGGGGTTGTGGGTTCCATCAGGGTGAAGGTGTGGGGGTCACGGGAAGAAATGGTGGGGTGGGGAAGGGGTTAAAAAGGAGCCCCAGAATGGGATGCGGGGTAAAAAATGGGTCAAAAAGGAGAGTGGTGGGGAAAAATGGGTGAAAAGGAGCCCCAAAAGGGGTCGAAAGGAGACCCAAAATGGGATGCGGGGAAAAAAATGGGTCAAAAAGGAGAGTGGTGGGGAAAAATGGGTGAAAAGCAGCCCCGAAATGGGAGGTGAGGAAAAAAAAATGGGTCAAAAAGCAGTGTGGTGGGGAAAAAATGGGTAGAAAAGGAGCGTGGTGGGAAGAAATGGGTGGAAAAGGAGCCCCAAAATGGGTCAAAAGGAGACCCAAAATGGGTCAAAAGGAGACCCAAAATGGGATGCGGGGAAAAAAGTGGGTCAGAAAGGAGAGTGGTGGGGAAAAATGGGTGAAAAGGAGCCCCAAAAGGGGTCGAAAGGAGACCCAAAATGGGATGCGGGGAAAAAAATGGGTCAAAATGGAGCATGGTGGGGAAAAATGGGTCAAAAGGAGCCCCAAAATGGGAGGTGGGGAAAAAAAATGGGTCAGAAAGTAGTGTGGTGGGGAAAAAATGGGTAGAAAAGGAGCGTGGTGGGAAGAAATGGGTGGAAAAGGAGCCCCAAAATGGGATGCGGGGAAAAAAATGGGTCAGAAAGAGAGTGTGTGGTGGGAAAAATGGGTGAAAAGGAGCCCCAAAGGGTCAAAGGAGACCCAAATGGGATGTGGGGAAAAAATGGGTGAAAAAGGAGGTGGGGCCCCAAAAGGGGTCAAAAGGAGCCCCAAAATGGGATGTGGGGAAAAAAATGGGTCAGAAAGGAGTGTGTGCTGAAAAAATGGGTCAAAAAGGAGAGTGGTGGGGAAAAATGGGTGAAAAGGAGCCCCAAAATGGGTCGAAAGGAGCCCCAAAATGTGTCAAAATGCATTAAATATCGATTTGGGTAAATAAACACCGATTTGGGTAAATAAATATCGACTCGGGTAAATAAATATCAGTTTGCTGGAGTGTGAGGGGACATCCAGCACTCCATTTCTGATGTTTTAGCCCCAAAAAGCTGGAGGTGGAGGCGTTTCAGGCATGTCAGCGGCCGTGTCCCTAAATTCGCTTTTTTTCCCTCTTTTGGCTGCAGAGGGAGCCCCAACACCGGGCTTGGGGAGGTGAAACCTTCCCGAGGTTCTCATTTCTGCCAGATTCACCCCAAAAACGAGCGCCCCACTAAGACAAAGCCCCAAAAGCGCGTCGATTTAGGGCAAAAAGGCCGGAAAAAAAGAGTTTGGCTCGTGTTGGGGTCGGAGGGGGATGGCAAAAAGCCTGGGAGACGCCCCAAAAAAATGGGGAAAATGATGAAAAAGTCTGGAAAGAGCACAAAAAACTATGGGAAGAGACCAAGAACCTATGGAAAGAGCCCAAGACCCTATGGAAGAGCCCAACACCCTATGGGAAGGTGCCAAGAATCTATAGAATGTGCCCGAGAACCTATAGAAGGTGTCGAGAACCTATAGAAAGCGCCCGAGAACCTACAGAAGGTGTCAAGAACCTATAGGACGTGCCCAAGACCACTCCAGAATCATATAGGGTCGTCCCCCCAAGGACTGTATAGGGGGAGGAGAGGTTCCCCAGCTCTATAGGTCTCCTTGTACAGGGCCGTATATGGGGAACTTCTATAGGTTCCTGTCTCCCAAGGACGTGTGGAGATCCCTGCCCCTATAGGGCACCCTGTTATAGGGCCCCACAGTGGGGATCCCCCTCTGCAGGGATCTATAAGGGGCATACAGACAGATGTATAGGGGCTGCTGCCCCCATACAGGGCCAAATCCACACACAGGGCTCCACACAGCCCCCCCGGGCCCTATAGACCCCCCTCCCAGGGCCGTATAGGAGGAACATCCCCCCCTAGGACCCTCTTGGATCCCCTATAGAAACCCATGGGGGGGACAACCCCCCCTCAGGCCCTTTTAGAGGGAGAGACCCCCCTTAGGACCCTCTTGGATCCTCTATAAGGACCAATAGGGGGTGCAACTCCCCTCCCCAGGCCCTATAGACCTCCTCCCAGGGCCTTATAGGGGGAAAATCTCCCCATAGAACCCTCTTGGATCCCCTGTAGGGACCAACAGGGAGTGCGACACCCCCAACCATGCCCTACAGACCTCCTTCCAGGGCCCTATAGGGGAAAAATTCCCTCCTAGGACCCTCTTGAATCTCCCATAGGGTCCAACAGGGGAGGACAATCCCCCCTCAGGCCCTATATACCCCCTCCCAGGGCCATATAGGGTTAAAATCCCTACGCAGAGCCCTCTATGATCCCCTATAGTGACCAATGGGGGGGGGGGGGCGGGCAACCCCCCCTCAGGGCCCTACAGACCCCCTCCCAGGGCCTTATAGGGGTAAAATACCCCCCTAGGTCCCTCTTGGATCTCCTATAGGGACCAGTAAGGCGAGCAACACCCCCCCCCCCAGGCCCTATAGACTACATCCCAGGCTGTTATAGGGAGAAAATCCCCCCCAGGAACCTCTTGGATTTCCCATAGGGACCAAGCGAGGGGGAGGAGGGGGGACAACCCCCCCATCAGGCCGTATAGACCCCATCCCATGGCCTTACAGGGGGAAAAACCCTTCCCAGAACCCTCTATGATCCCCTATAGGAATCAATAGGGGTGCGAACCCCCTCCCCAGGCCCTACAGACCTCCTCCCAGGACCTTATAGGGGGAAAATCCCCCCTCAGGGCCCTCTTGGATGCCCCTATAGGGACCAACAGGGATGCGACCCCCCTCCCGGGCCCTATAGACCCCTCCCCAGGGCTGTATAGGGGGAAAATCCCCCCAAAGGACATCCTAGGATCCCCTATAGCGACTAACAGTGAGGACTGCCCCTTCCCGGGGTCCTACAGACCCCCTCCCAGGGCCTTATAGGACGAAAATCCCCCCCCAGGGCCCTTTAGGATCCCCTATAGGCACCAATAGGGGGAGCGCCCCCCCCCCCGGCGCCCACTTGGACTCGCCCGCCGTGGGGCAGCCCCGCTCCCCGCGGCCGGGCCGGGCCGGACCGAACCATTGCGCCCCCCCCGCGCGGGGGGGGCCGAGGCGCACTCACAGCTTCACCACGTTCTGGACCACCGCCGCCATTTTGCCTCCGCCGCCGGGGGCCCTGCGCCGCCCAGCGCGCATGCGCGGCGAGCCGGGAGGGGAGGGGGGAGCGGGGACGCGGAGGGGAGGGGGAGGAGGGGCGAAGAGCGCATGCGCGATGGGCTGGAGCTGCTCGCTCCCCCCCTCCCAGCTGCGCTGTTTGGGTTCTGCGCATGCGTGGGGGGGCGGAGGCGGGAAAGGGGCGAGGAGGGGAAAAAGGGCGGGAAAAGGGAGGTGTGAGGGGAGGGGGGGAGGGGCAAAGGGGGGGGCAAAAAGGGGGGGTGGGGGCAAGATAGAGGGGCAAAACATAGGGGGTGGGGGCAAGATGGAGGGGCAAAATGAGGGGCAAGGGGCAAAATGGAGGAGGTGGGGGGCAAAATGGAGGGGTTGGGGTAAAATGAAAGGGGTGGGAGCAAGATGGGGGGGCAAAATTTAGGGGGTGGGGGCAAAATGGGGCAAGGAGCAAAGTGGAGGGGGCGGGGGACAAAATTTAGGGGGTGGGGGCAAGATCGAGGGGCGAAATGGGGGGCAAGGGGCAAGACGGAGGGGGTGGGGGCAAGACGGAGGGGTGAGGGGCAAAATTTAGGGGGTGGGGGGCAAAATGGGGGGGCAAAATGGGGCAAGGAGCAAAGTGGAGGGGGTGGGGGACAAAATATAGGGGGTGGGGGCAAGATCGAGGGGCGAAATGGGGGGCAAGGGGCAAGATGGAGGGGTGAGAGGCAAAATGGGGTAAGGGGCAAAGTGGAGGGGGCGAGGGGCAAGATGGAGGGGCAAAATTAAGGGGGTGGGGGACAAAATGGAGGGGGCATGGGGCAAAAGGAAGGGCTGAGGGGCAAAACCCCAGAAATCTAGGATGGTTTGGGTCGGAAGGAACCCTAAAAATCACCAAATTCCTAAATCCTGCCCCATAATCAGGCTGCTCAGAGCCTGTCCCGCCCGGCCTTGTGCCAGGGATGAGAGAAGTTCTCCTAGAAGGGAAGACTTAAATAAAATAAATTAAATTTTATTAATTTTTAAATTGATTTCCACGGTTTGTTGGGGACCGCACCCATTGCCCAAATCGTAAGAGGGTGGGATACAAAGACAGACTCAAAATCTCCATTTTTCACCCATTTGGAGGCATGAAATCCCAAATCCCAACCAAGAGGCCTCATATTATTAAAAAAAAAAGTCACTAAACCAGCCCAAAACCTGATTTTTAATCAATTACCCCAATCCTACAGCTGCTTAAAAGTCCCACAGCCTCCTCCCATTTAATTCTGTCAACAAGTTATTGTTAAGTTTTTTGTCTTTTCCCTACATTACAGCCAATTCTGGTTTTATTTTTTCTATTTTTGGGCCTTTTCAGGGCAGATTTTGACAGGAAACTTTATTCAGGCTCCAAATTCGGGGGGCAAAATGGAGGATTTGGGGGTTTTTGGTGGGAGGATGAGGAAGGAGGGGTGCAGGGGGCTGAGCAGGAGGGAAAAAATGTGAGGGAAATGGGGGAAAAATGAGGATAATGGGGACAGAAAGCCGAAAGGATTCAGGAATAAAATACAGAAAAATGACAGAAAAAAAAAAATCTATCCCGTGACAGGGCGGTGAGGAGCTGGAGCAGAGCAGGCAGCAGTGAGGATTTGGGCTGAAATCACGCTCTTTTGGGTAAAAAAGAATTCCGGGGGCGAGCACGCCGCTTTCCTCAGGGCTTTTTTGACACTTTCTTGGCTCCTCCCTGTGGAAAGACGAGCACAGCGGCGGTTTTTCCCCGATTTTTCGACTTTTAACACCATTTCTGTCTAATAAGCACTGGATCTGAGAGAAAAATTTTTATTTTTTTAGGATTATTTATTGTCTGTAGGGAAAACTTTTATTGTTTTAGCATTATTAATTGTCTGTAAGGAAAAACTTTATTTTTTTAGGATTACATATTGTCTGTAGAGAAAACTTTATTTTTTAATATTATTTATTTTTCTGTAGGGAATTGACGTAGAAATTTCCATTTTTGCACAAAATTTCTGCTTCCCACCTGGCGACAGCCGTGGGCAGAGCAGCCTTCCCCCTACTGCCGACCCGCCAGCCTCTTTCCTTTATACATTTGTGCAAAAAACTTAAATCCATGAGGTTTTTTTCCCCTAATTTGCTGGGAAATTGGGTTATAGGATGCATCGGGGACACTGCAACCTTCTTCAATGCAGCCTCCCTTTATCTTAAACCCCTCCCTTTCCCCGAGCTGTAATTAATCCCTCAAAGCCCTCGTTAACTTATTCTGCCTCAATTTTCCCCAAAAAAAGCAAGGAGAAAGGCGTTGTTTGGTGCTTGCGGGGTGAGTCACGGCAGGGAGCTTTTTTTCCTGCCGGAGTGACTCACGCTTCTCAGAACGGGTGTAAAAACACTGGGTTTAGCAACATTCATTTCCAAAAATCGCTCCTTTGGGGAGTGACTAATTGGGGAGTGATTAATTGAGGAACGATTAATTGGGGAAGGAACGCACGTGCCAGCAGGGTGGTGTCCTGGGCAGGGAGGCTGGCAGAGAAGCAGGGGGAATCCCAAGTGGTTGCGCTGTTTTTTTGGCTAAAGTGGCTAAAAAGAAACTTAAAAAAATCAATAAAAATGCCCTTTTTTATTATTATTATTTTCAGCTTCTTCAGCAGGGGAGCAGTGAGGGAGATGAGACACCGAAAAAAAGGGGGAAAAAGGGGAAAAAAAGGAGCCAAATTATGTGCTCAGAGGGGTGCTGTGATCCCCGGGAGCAAAAAAATGTATCAAACAAGGTGGGTTTGGGGCCAAATTAAGGCCAAATTGGAGCAGTTGATGCCCCAAATAAATAAAACAAATAAAATTAAGCAGGCTGCCTCCTCCTCACCAGGTCTTACTCCGAGCAGGGCTGTTAGCTTGCCGATTAACCCCAAAATCTTGCCAATTAACCCCAAAACGTTGCCTTTTAACCCCCAAATCTTGACATTTAACCCCAAAACGTTGCCATTTAACCCCAAAATCTTGCCGTTTGACCCCCAAAGTTGCCGTTCAATCCCAAGTTACCTTTCAACCTCAAAATGTTGCTGTTTGCCCCCCAAAATGTTGCCATTCAATCCCAAGTTACCTTTCAACCTCAAAATGCTGATGTTTAACCCCAAAAGTTCCTGTTTAACCCCAGAATGTTGCCATTTAACCCCAAAAGCTTGTCATTCAACCCCAAAAGTTGCTGTTTAACCCCCAAATTTTGCCATTTGCCCGCAACCTTCCCTGTAAGCACCCCCCAAGAAGCAAACGGGCCAAGTAAATGGGAGCCAGGACACGACTGCACAGTGCTCATTAGTCTAATGCCTCGTTAATTAACGAATGCCTCATTAATTAACAATTCACCCATCCAAACGTCGGCCAACAACGTACAGAAACGCGATAAACCACCAAAAAAAAGTCAGGGAGCTCCCCGAGAGGTTCCTCAGCAGCCTTCTTCTGGGCTAAAAAGTGCTGAAAACGGTTAAAAGCGACGCAGTTTATTAAAACCCAAAGTTTTTTAAGCCCCAGTGGGATTTTCTTCGCCTTGATCCTGCGTCACGAAGGAAAACGAAAGTCCCCGTGGCCCATTTTGCCCCAAGATCAGCAGAATTGGGGTTTTTGGCGATTTGGGGAGCCTGAGGACGCTCCCCGCCCTCCTCCGTGTCTCATTTTCACCTTTCCAACTCCAACCCCGCGCTCCGGGCACTATTTTCCTTGCAAAAATGGCATTTTTCGGCTTCTCCTTCTTCTCCCTCACCCTCAAAGCCTGGCGGGGTGGGTGTTTTTTTTCCACAGAACCGCCGAATTTCCCCATTTGCGGCGTTTTTGCTTGACCAAGCCAACACGTTGGGAGTTATTTCACCAATTCCTCCACCAAACCCCTCCCGAAACGCACGGGGTCGGCAACGGTTGAGTTTGAGCCAACGGGAAAAAGGAAAAATGATGGAAAAATACCTGTTTTTTTGCCATTTTTTGTTGTTTTTTTTCTCCCTTTTCACGTTTTTGCTCACTTTCAGGTCAAGATCTGCACCGATCCCTCCGCTTGATGCCTCTCCATCACCTGCAGGACGTCCTCCAGGATGGACGGCCCCAAGTCGACGTGGAGGGAGAGGAGGGAGCCGGCGTGCGGGAGGAAGGGCTCGGCGCCCCGCTCTTCCTCCTCTTCCTCCTCCAAGCCAACCCGCTCATCGAGGTGCAACCGCGGCGGTTTCGGAGGAGCCGGCGCCGCCGGCAGCGTCAACGCCTGCGGGGCGCCCAGAACGGGTAAAGAAACGGCGTTTTTGAGCAACGGCGAGGCCGCCTCCGAGGCCGGGCGCTCCCCGAGGGTGGAAGTCCTGGCAAATTGGAAGGACGAGGCGCTGGCGGTCTCGGCGCGGGGCAGGAGGTGGAATTTGCCGCGGAGGAAGGAGACGTCGCCGAAGGTGTCGCCCTCGCCGCCGCTGCCCACGTGGATGGTGTGGCGGAAGTCGCCGAGCGGCGGGCTGATCATGTCGCAGGACAGCACGTCGCGCAGCTTGGCGCGCTTCCCCTTGCGGCTGCCCCGCTTCAGGTAGATGGGCGCCTTGGTGGACATGGCCGGGGGCTAGGGCCGGGAAGGGAACAGCGGGGGTAATTAGTTAATTGCGGGTCATTGAGACTTCTAGGCTTTTAGTTGGTTGGATGCGTTATCGATAACGAAACGACCCAAAAAACTCATTAATTCCAGGTGCTCTTTCTCCGTTTTAGTTGGTCGGACACCTTATCGATGACAAAATGACCCAAAACATTAATTAATTCCAGGTGCTTGCTCTCCATTTGAGTTGGTTGGCCATGTTATTGATAACAAAGTGATCCAGGTAATTAATTAATTCCAGGTCATCTCCTCTTCTCCACTTTTAGTAGGTTGGATGCATTATCGATAACAAAACAACCCAAAACATTAATTAATTCCAGGTGCTCTTCCTCCAATTTAATTGGTTGGCCATGTTATTGGTAACGAAGTGACCCAGGTGATTAATTAATTCCAGGTCATCTCCACTTCTCTTGGTTGGATGTGTTACCAATAATGAAATGACCCCAAAAATTCATTAATTCCAGGTGATTGTTCTCCATTTTAGTTGGTCAGACACGTTATCGAGAACGAAACAACCTGGATAATTAATTAATGCCATGTTATCAATAACAAAATGACCCAGGTAATTAATTAATTCCCTGTCACTTCTCCATTGAGGTTGGTTGGCCATGTTATCGATAACGAAATGGCCTGGAGAATTAATTAACTCTAGGTGCTCTTCCTCTAATTTAGTTGGTTGGCCATGTTATCGATAACAAAACAACACAGGTAATTAATTAATTCCATGTCACTTCTCCATTTTAGTTGGTTGGCCATGTTATCGATAACAAAATGACCCAGGTAATTAATTAACTCCAGGTGCTTTTAGTTAGTCAGTCCCATTACCGATAACGGAATGACCCAATTAATTAATTCCAGGCACTCTGCTCCTCTACCTGGAGCTGGTAGCCACGTTACCGATAACGAAGCCCAGGTAATTAATTAATTCCAGGTGCTCTCATGTCTCCATTTCAGTTCATCAGCCACATTATCGATAACAAAATGACCCAATTAATTAATTCCAGGTGGGTGAGGCCTCTGGGAGTTGATTTTGGGCTTTGCTTTGGCTTTTTTAGCCTAAAAGAGGAGATTTTTTTTTAATTTCAAGCACCGTATTTCGCTCTTTCAGCCACCCAGCCCCACGCTTAATAAAAAAATAACTACAAAAACCACAGATTTAGGAAAAAGGGAAGGAAATTGTGATTTTTTTTTCCCCCTTTTACTCCTCTTCATCCAACCCCACCAGGTTACGCAGCCGGTTCTAGGCACGGCTTTTGAGAAATGGGGAGGAAGCGAGCGAAATAAAAGCAGAAAACACTCAGAGCGTTGAGTTTTCGGGTAAAATCCCGGCGTTTTGTGCTTGTTTAGAGCATAAAATGATGGCAAGCGCCCGCCTGAAGGCTGACACTGCAGGATCCGGCTTCGTTAATCCCGAGTGGATTAAAGCGTTAACGACAGCCTGGGGCAGCAGCAGCAGCTTGGCCAAGAAGTGTTGAAATCGTTGGGGAAAAAAGAAAAAAAAACAAAAACAACAACAAAAATACACATTTTTGCCTTGTTTTCCTCAAGCCTGGCCACTTCTATTCAGTGCCTGTGAGAAGAAATCGCTCTTTTTGCCCTTTTTTTCCCCAAAAAAGCATCCAGAGCTCGCTGCGAACGCCCTTTGTGTCCATCAAAAGGGGAAAAACGACCTTAAAAAACTGCATTTATGGCCAACACCTCCTGGAAAAAGGGTCAGTGGGACACAAAACCGCACAGATTTTGGGTTTTTAGGACAACAAAAATCCTCCAAATCCCTTTTCCCCGATGTTTTCCAGCTCCCCCTGGCTGGTGGTGTTGCCGGGCAGGGCAGAGGAGGTAAAAAGTGGTTTAAAATTCTGTTTTTTCCCCGTTTTTGGCGACTTACGCTCCGTCACGCGAAGGCTCGCTGGCGATTACCGGAGCGGCGAATTTCCCATCCCGGCGCCTCCACGGAGAAAAACCTGCAAAAAAAAACAAACAAACACAAAATAAGGTAATTTAAAAAAATAAATAGAATCCTCTGGGACACCTTAAGGGGGGAAAAAGCAGAAAACAAAGCTGCTACCCCCCCCCCCGCCTCCCTCCCGTCCCTTTTCGAGCCTTTTTTTGGGAGAAAATCCACCCGGAGGAGGCTCGGTGCCGGAGGACGCAGAATAAAGCCCCCCCCCGGGGAAGGATTTGGGGTGAGAAAGGGGAATTTTGGGGAAAGGGGAGCACTCGGGAAGGGGATTTTAAGGGGCGGGGGTGTCGCGGAGCCTCGGTTTCGCCGGACTCACCCCACAGCAGGGGGGTAAAAAACCCCAAAAGCTGAAAAGGGGGAAGAAAAGGGTGGTAAAAGAGCAGGAAAAGCAGCGGGGTTGGGCGGCTCCCGCTGCCGGCCCCGCCACCGCCCGCTCCTTTAAATCCCCTAAATCCGGATTAAACCCCCCGTTTACACCCCAAATCTCATTATTTCGGGGGGCTCCGAAGGAGGGGGGGGCGGTCGGAAACCTGGCAGCCGGGTGGCAAAACGCAGCGGTGACGGGGGGCAGGAATTGTTTTTTTTTTTTTTGGGGGGTGGGGTTAGGGTGTAAAAATCCTTCTCCCCACCCCCACCCCAAATTTCAATCTGATTTAAACCCGATTTCAATGTGATTTAAACCCGATTTCAATCTGATTTAAACCCGATTTCAGTCAGGCTTGGGACCGGGGTTCGAGCAGGACTTGGGGGTCCCGACGAGCCCCGCCACCGGCCGGTTTCCTTCTCCCGGCGACCCTCGGTAGGATTTCGCAGCGGGAACCCCAAAACCTCCCTTTTTAGCCTTAAAAACGCGCTGCCCCCCCCCCCCCCCCACTTTTTCCACCTCAGCACCAGGGTCCGGCAGCGCAGGAAGGAGCGGCGAGGCGAGCAAGCCCCACCCCGGAGGCCTCGCTTCCCTCTTCCCCTCCACGCAAGGGGAGGCCCCAAAATCCTTGGGTTCAGTCCCAAAATCCTCGGGTTCGGCCCCAAAACCCATTCCCAAGAGTTTCTCTCAACCCCTCGCCCGGCCCTGAGGATTTCGGGGGGGGGGGGGGGGGGGGGGGGGGGGAATCGTTGGAAACCCGCGATTGAGCGCCCCCCCCCAAGCCCCAATCTGCCCCAAAGGAGGATTTTTGTTAAAATAACACTTGCAGGTGTTTTAACTGAAAATGGTGGTTTTATGAGGGAAAGTGAGGCAGGGGGGGAGATGGGGGAGGAGTGAAGCTGAAAATGGGGCAGAATCGGGGCTCTGCTCTGACTTTCAGCCTTTTAACACGGGCAGCACCTGCAGGCATTAAAAAACGGGGGAAAAGAGCCCCCAAAAGGAGGGAAACCCTCCCAAAAAGGGGAAAAGAGCCCCAAAAAGGAGGGAAACCCTCCCAAAAAAGGGGAAAAGAGCCCCAAAAAGGAGGGAAACCCTCCCAAAAAGGGGAAAAGAGCCCCCAAAAAGGAGGGAAGAGCCTCAAAAAGGAGGGAAACCCTCCCAAAAAAGGGGAAAAGAGCCCCAAAAAGGAGGGAAACCCTCCCAAAAAGGGGAAAAGAGCCCCCAAAAGGAGGGAAACCCTCCCAAAAAGGGGAAAAGAGCCCCAAAAAGGAGGGAAACCCTCCCAAAAAAGGGGAAAAGAGCCCCAAAAAGGAGGGAAGAGCCCCAAAAAGGAGGGAAACCCTCCCAAAAAGGGGAAAAGAGCCCCAAAAAGGAGGGAAACCCTCCCAAAAAAGGGGAAAAGAGCCCCAAAAAGGAGGGAAACCCTCCCAAAAAGGGGAAAAGAGCCCCAAAAAGGAGGGAAGAGTCTCAAAAAGGAGGGAAACCCTCCCAAAAAAGGGGAAAAGAGCCCCAAAAAGGAGGGAAACCCTCCCAAAAAAGGGGAAAAGAGCCCCAAAAAGGAGGGAAACCCTCCCAAAAAGGGGAAAACCCTCCCAGAAAAAGGGGGAAACCCTCCCAAAAAGGGGAAAAGAGCCCCAAAAAGGAGGGAAACCCTCCCAAAAAGGGGGAAAGAGCCCCAAAGAAGGGGGAAAAGATCCCAAAAAAAGGGGTAAAGAGGCCCAAAATGGGGGAAAGGACCCCCAAAAAGGGGGGAAACACTTCCAAAAAGGGGAAAGAGCCCCAAAATGGGGAAAACCCTCCCAGAAAAGGGGGAAACCCTCCCAGAAAAGGGGGAAAGAGCCCCAAAAAGAGGGAAAAGAATCACAAAAAAGGGGGAAAGAGCCCCAGAAAGGCAAGAAATGGCCCCAAAACCAGTCTTCCACCCACGCTGGAGAAAACAGCACTTTTATTTGGGGTGAGAAACCCTAAAACCTGTCAGGTCGGGGGAAGAAGTGAAGCAGGGATGCAGCAGAAACAGGGCCGAGACGCTTTGTGTGGATATTTGGGGTGAAAAAGAGAAATTTCGGGGCCCAGCCCCGCATCACCCGCTGCTGAGGATGGAAAGGGCGAGGGGAGCTCCCACCCTAAATCCCTTTTTTCCCCCGTTTTTTCCCCTAAACGTGGATTTGGGGTGGGATAGAGGCACCCAAGACTCCATCGAGGTGGCTGAGCGGCGTCAAACACGGCGATAAAATTGAGGGAAAAAACAACAAAAAGAGGAAAAAAGGAGGAAAAACCCCAAAACCCACCAGGGAGGCAGCACCAAAAAGCACTAAAATCGCCTCTTGCACCGTTTTCCCCCACATTTTGCTTTATTTCCAGGATTACAGGCGCAGGAGCGGCACCCCAAAACCCACACGAGGTGGCGGCAGTACTAACGAGGTAATTAACAGCAGAAAATTAATTAGCACTGACGCTGTTCCCTAAAACTTTGGGGGGTTTCCCAGCTGTGGATTTGAGGCAGAAAACGGCAAAAAAAAAAAAGGGCTCGGGGCCAAACCTGACACCGTGCCCCGTCTGGAAATCGGCGATTTGTGCGCCTGGGGGGCGCCTGCAAATTAATTACTCGGTGATTAATTAAACCTCGGGGTCCCGCGAGGGGGGAGCTGAGGCTGACGACCCCCAAACCTGTCGAAATCCCAAGAAAAAACCCTCCTGCTTCTGCTCGTTAGTAATTCATTAACGTCGCCGTTCGGGCCCGGCCGTTTATTTTTCCGTGGCGATCCGAAGAGATCGGCGGAGATCCCGCCCGTGGGGGGACCGGGGTGGATTTTTTGGGGTCAGATTTTGACGATTTGGGCCGAGACGCAGGGGTTGCGGCGCTCGGGGTCGCGGGGCCGCAGCAGGAGGCGCCCGTAGGTGCCGCCCACCCGGCCCTTCGTCAGCCGCCCGGGGTTGAGGCAGACGCAGCCCAGCACGTCCTGGGGGGAGGGGGGGGAAGAGAGGGGATCGAGTGGGCTGGGATCCAGCGGGATCTTGGGGGATCTACTAGGGGGTTGGGGGAGGGATTGGGGGCTTGTAGGATCGATGAGGGGCTTGGGGGAGCGACGGGGGCTTGTAAAACCGGCTGAAGGTTGGGGATCGACTGGGGATCTGGTGGGATCGTAAACCCCACAGGGATTTGGGATCGATTGGGGATCTCGTGGGATCAAATGGGGGCTTGTAGGATCGTTGAGGGGCTTGGGGGAGCGACGGGGGCTTGTAAAACCAGCAGAAGGTTGGGGATCGACTGGGGATCTGGTGGGATCGTAAACCCCACAGGGATTTGGGATCGATTGGGGATCTCGTGGGATCAAATGGGGGCTTGTCGGGATCGATTGAGGGGCTTGTAAAACCCCCAGCGGTTTGGGGTCGAACAGGGATCTGGTGGGATCGACCGGGGGCTTGTAAAACCTGCAGTGATTTGGGATCAACTGGGGATCTTGTGGGGTCGATGGGGGGTTTGTGGGATCAACTGGGGGCTTTGGGGAATCAATTAAGAGCTTGTAAAACCCGCAGGGGTTTGGGATCGCTTGGGGATCTTGTAAAACCTGCAATGTGGAACTGATTTGGGATCTTGTGGGATCGACTGGGGGCTTGTAAACCCCCCCAGCGATTTGGAACCACTTTGGGGGGTCTTGTGGGATCGACACGGGGCTTGTAAGACCCGCAGAGATTTGGGATCGGCTGGGGACCTTGTGGGATCGGCTGGGGACCTTGTGGGATCGACCGGGGACCTTGTGGGATCGACCGGGGGCTTGCAAACCCCGCAGCGGTTTCGGGCAGCGTTAAAGCGCGCTCGAGGCGGCCGCTGCGTTCTGGCTCGTTAAGGATCGATCGCTGTTTTTTTTTTTTTAATCGGCGATCCCGATCAGCGATCAATCGATCCCTATCGGCGACCGATCGATCCCGGGGGCCGACCTTAACGAAGTAGCGCAGCTCCGAGGGCGTGACGAGGACGTGCGGGGTGGCGGGCAGCCAGGCGAAGCGCGCGAAGCTCTCGTAGTCCACGTTGAGCTCCTCCGAGGGCGGGTACAGCGGGTAGTAGCTGGGGGAGGGGGGGGGAAGGGGGGGTTTTGGGGCGGGGAAGGGGGATTTGGGGGGTTCGGAGGGGGGTGGGAGGGGCGGAAAGGGGGATTTGGGGGAGGAAAGGGAGGTTTGGGGCGCCCAAAGGGGGGTTTTGGGGCTGGAAAGAGGGGTTTTGGGGTCCCAGAGGGGGGCAATGGGGGGGGGGGGATTTGGGGGCGGAAAGGGGGATTTGGGGCACCCGAAGGGGAGTTTTAGGGGCAGAAAAGGGGCTTTGGGGGCCCAAAGGGGGATTTTGGGATGCCCCAAGGGGGATCTTGGGGGCAAATGGGAGATTTGGTGGACCCAAATGAGGTATTCAGGGCGGAAAGGAGGATTTGGGGGGGCCAAGAAGGGAGATTGGGGCACCCAAAGGGGGATTTGGGGGGCTGAAAGAGAGATTTGGAGCACCCAAAGGGAGGATTTGGGGCCCAAAGGGGGGATTTTGGGGGCGGTTTGCTTCAGGCTGAGGGTGGCAATCATCTATCGGCCTGACGTGTGCCCCTCTGGAGGGCTAAAACCCCCCAAACCCCGCACCTCCAGGGCCAGCAAACCCCAAAAAAGGCAACTGCGGGATGGCAGAAGCGCCGAGGCGCTGTAGGATTTCCCCCTTTCCACCCCAAAGCGGCGCCGGGCGCTCACCTCCGCTGCGTCAGGACGTGGCGCAGGATCCGCGTGAACCGGTCCGAGCTCCCCGACGAGCTGCGGGGTTAATTAGGATCCCGGCCTCTTAATTAGGGGGCCAGCCGTAATCAACGGGGTCGCGGGGAGCATTCGGGGCCGGATCCTTCCCACCTGATCTCCTCGGCGCCCATGTGGAAGAGGAGGTCGGTGGAGGTGAGGCCGAAGACGGTGCCGTCGATGTCCAGGGTGCAGGGGTCCGAGACGAAGAGCACGCGCTGCGGGGAGAGGGGGGCAAACGGACCCCAAACGCCCCTAAATGGCCCCAAATCCTACCCCAAACGGGCTCGGGGGCGCAAAAAACCCCAAATCTGCCCCAAAACGCGGTTGGTTTTCCTTAAATATTGTGAAATGAGACGTAAAAACGCTAAATCTGCCCCCAAACACGCTCGGCTTTCCTTAAATACTGCAAAGTGGGACCTAAAAACCCCAAATCTGCCCCAAAACGCGCTTGGCTTTCCTTAAATACTGCAAAATGAGACCTAGAAAATCCCTAAACCTGCCCCAAAACGCGTTTGGCTTTCCTTAAATACTGCAAAATGAGACCTAAAAACCCTAAATCTGCCCCAAAACGCGCTTCGGCTTTCCTTAAATACTGCAAAGTAGGACCTAAAAACCCCAAATCTGCCCCAAAACAGCGCTTGGTTTTCCTTAAATACTACAAAGTGGGACCTAGAAATCCCAAATATGCCCCAAAATGCGCTTGGCTTTCCTTAAATCCTTAAATGCAGGCCCCAAACCTGCCCCAAAAAGCCCTAAATCCACCCCAGAACACCCCAAAATGCCCCCAAATGCCCCAAAGCCGCCCCTAAATGCCCCAAAGCCGCCCCAAAACTTCCTATAAATGCCCCAAAGCCACCCCAAAACGACCCTAAAATGCCCCAAAGCCGCCCCAATCACGCAGAGCTCCCCGCAGCCACCCCAAAAGCGCCTCAAATTGGAAAAAGAGGCAGAAGAAAAAGCCCCAAAATAAGAGGGCTGGGATTTTGGGGTGAAATGGGGCGTTATTGGGTCCGTTACCGCTCTGTCCTCCTTGGGCAGCTCGGGGCAGGGGAAGGGCGGCTGCGGGTAAACGCAGTCGTGGTGCACGTCCCGGGGCGAGGGCACCAGCACCAGGTGCGGGGCGGCGCTGCCAACGGGGCGAAAAAACGGGATTTAGGGTCAGGGAGGCAAAAAAATTGGGGTCCAGGGGATGGGGAGAAAGAAATTGGGGTTTAGAATTGGGGTTTAGGGAAAAGGGAGGAAAAAAAAAATGGGGTTCAGGGGACAGGGAGATAAAAAGCAGGGGTTTAGGAAACGGGGAGAAAAAGGGATATTTAGGGGACGGGGAGGAAACGGGGGGAAAAATGGGGATTTAGGGGACGGGGAGGAAATAATTGGGGTTTAGGGGATGGGGAAAAAGAAACTGGGGTTTAGGGGACAGGGAGAAAAAAGCAGGGGTTTAGGAAATGGGGAGAAAAAGGGATATTTAGGGGACAGGGAGGAAAAGGGGGGGAAAAAATGAGGATTTAGGGGACAGGGAAGGAAATAATTGGGGTTTAGGGGATGGGGAAAAAGGGAGATTTTTGGGGATTTTGGGGAGGGGGAAGCCGTGGCCCCTACCTTCGGGTCCCTTCTAGGATCATCTTGAGGCAGAGCTTGAAGACGTCGGCGAAGGAGGCGGGGAGCTGGCAGTTCTGGGGGAAAACGAGGGGGTTTTGGGGAAAACGAGGGGGTTTGGGACAAAACAAGGGGTTTGGGGGGATTCCTCGCTTCCTCCCGCTTTTAGGGCGCCCCCCGGCCTCCCCTAAAGGAGATGAAACGGCCAAAATGATAAAAACGCCGGGTTTTGACTCATTCTGGGGGCTCGCGACCCCAATCTGCCCCAAATCCACGGGGATAGGGAGGATTTGGGGTGAAAACCGCCGTTTTTGTGGGGTCGAGGCCACGGGGGGGCCCCAAAACCCACAAACTCGCCCCCCCCCCCCCCCCCCTCGGACTCACCTCCACCTGCTCGTGCTTGGCGTCAACGAATGGCCCGAACTGCGAAGAAATGGGGACAAATCAGAGGAAAACGGGGGCAGGCCAGGCCCCAAAACTGCCCAAAAAAAAGGTATTTTGGTGGTTTCCCGTCGTTAAATTCAAGTTTTATCCCCCCGAAGCCATCGGGGCGAACCTCGTTGTGGATTTAACTCCTGGGGGGCTCCAAAAGCGCCGCTGGCTCTTAAAAATTGGGATTTTTTTGTAGCTTTGGGATGAAAAAGAGGCTTTTTGGGGTTTTTTTTCCCCCCCAAAAGAGGCTCTCCCCCTTAGCAACCCCACAAAATTTCCGTGGTTTTAGGGGGTTTGGGGTCAATTTTAAGGCGTTTCCGTGCCGTAAGCGGGAAGTTTTGGCTCAAATACGGGGACGGGAGAGGTCTGCAGGAATTCGGGGGGGGGGTTTAAGGAAAATTTAGGGAGTTTGGGGGAAATTTTCAGGGGGGGGCACCCCGCAGACCCTCACCAGGACGCAGACGTCGGGGCGGTCGCGGGCGATGACGTCCAGGAGGTCGGAGAGGGGGTCGAAGGCGACGCTGTCGGAGGTGGCGTAGGGCCCGCAGGCCACCAGCACCGCCCGCTGCTCGGCCCCTGGGGGGTCGGGGGGGGTCAGGGGGGTCTTGGGGACCCCCCCCGCACCCCAGAATTCCCCCCCCGGTCCCGTTCGGTTGAGGGGGAGGGAAGGGGGAGGCGCTGGGGGCTCACCTGCGGCTGGCGGCGGAGGGGAGGGGAAGGGAAGGGGCTGGGGCTGCGGAGGGAAGGAAGGGCCCCAAAATGGGGTGAAACGGCCCAAAATAGGGCGAAATGGCCCCAAAATGGGGTGAAACGCCCCCCCCCCAGAAAAAATGGAGCCCCAAAAGCGGACCTGACCCCAAAACAGAAGAAAACCAGCCCCCCCCCCCCCCCCCGCCAAACCCTCCTGGGCAAAGTTGTTTCCCCAAAAATATCCTAAAAGCAGCCCCCCCCCCCCCCCACCCCTCAAATAGGGACCCCCCAAATCCCCTAAGATGCCCTCCCCCCCCCGAGTCTCCCTGGTCAAAACTGCCCCCCCCCCCCATCCCCCCAAATATCCCCAAAACAGGCACCCCAAAACCCCCCAGCTAAAACCAGGCACCCGAAGACCGGGACAAAATCAGGTCGTCCCCCCCCAAAAAACACAGCCGCTCCCCCCCCAAATCCCCCAAAACCAGGACCCCCCAAAACCAAGACCCCCCCCCCCCCCCCAATCAAAATTGGGACCCCCCCCCCAAAATCCCCTCAGTCAAAACTGGGACCCCAACACCCCCCCCCTCCCCCCCCGGCCAAAACCAGCTCCCCCCCCCCAAACCCCCCTCAGCCAAAACCGAGACCCCGAAACCCCTCCAACCCCAACCCAGGCCCCCCCCCCCAACCCCAACCCAGCCCCAAACCCACCCTTTTTCACCCCGAAACCCCGCTGACCTCGTAGAGCCTGGACACCACCAACTTCTTCCCGGTGCTGTTGGTCCCCTCCACGGCCACGACCTAGGAAAAAGCAAAAAAAAAAAAAAAAATCAACTAAAAAGGAGGAAAAAAACCCAAAAACCCCCCAAATTTGGGTCCTTTTGGGGGGGGAAAACCCGACCTGGCCGGGGAAGAGGGAGAATTCGGGGAGCTCGGAGAGGTCGAGGGGGACGCGGGCGCCCGCGGAGCGCTGCCGGTCGCCCTCCAGCACGGCCGACTTGGCGTTGAGCTTCCCGTTGCTGTCGCAGGCGATTTGGCCCAGCACCGTCACGGGTTCCTGCAAGAACGCCCCCAAAAGAAAAAAAAAAGGGGGGGAAAAAGGAAAAAAAAAGTTAAAAACGTCAATTTTAACAGAGGGATTTGGGACGCGAAAGCGCTTGCCTGAGCCGGGAGGAGCGCCGAGGCGAAGTCCTCGAGGCCGTGGTGGGTCCGGAGCGCGGCGCCGAGCTCCTCGATCCGCCAGCAAAGCGCTGAGGGGGGGGGGGGGGGAGGGAAAAATATCAACGCCCCTAAAAAAAAAACAACCCTAAAACGCCCCAAAACGAAGGGGTGACCCCCCCCCCAGGCTCACCTTCGCGGACGTCGAGGGGTTTTTGGAACATGAATTTGTAGGATTTGGTCAGGGAGTCGTCGGGGGCGGTGAAAAGTTTGGGGGCGCAGCCGCCGGAGCCCCCAAAAAGGGTCTGGGGGCCGCCGAAGGAGGCGACCACCTCGCCCCGGCCCCCCCGCGCGGCGTATTGCTGGGGGGGGGTGGCGCTAAATGGGGGGGAAAAAGGGGAGAAAAGGTTAAGAAGGTAATAAAGGGGAGGGGAAAGGGGAAGAGGGGAGGGAGGTTTTACCTGGGGGAGAGGCTGGAGGGGGAGAACAGCGCGTAGGGGCTGCGGGACGAGGGGGGCCGCTTGGGGCGGGGGGTGGCGGGGGGGCCGCCGGGGCGTTTTTGGGTGGTCTGTGGGGAAAAAAGGAGGTTTTGGGGTCACTGGGGGGTGGCAAGGAGGGGAAATAGGGAGGATTCGGGGTCAAAACGGGGGGGTTTGGGTCGCACCTTGGACGGCGTGGTGTAGGCGTCCAGCAGCTCCTCCTCCTCCTCCTCGTCCTCGTCCAGCCTGGCAGCTCGTTAAGGAGTAGAAACGCCTCGAAACCACCCCAAAATCCCCAAATTTTGTGGGGTTTTTCTTTTAGGGCGCCCCCAGCCCCACCCCAAACACCTCCCCGTCAACATTTAGCACTAACGAGGCTTTGCTTGGGAGTCTCCCCCCAAAACCCTCCACGTTTTTCTTTGTTACGTTGCAACTTCAACTCGTTTTTACCCGAACCAGCCCCATTTTTTAATTTTTTAAAATAAGTTTTGCTTTCTCCCCCCGATTTCCCCCCCAAAACGATACAGCTCCTGCAAGGAGTGGACGTCGCGGAGGCCGCCGTGGCGGCTGCTCGGCCTCCGGGAGGCTCTGCTGCCCCTCTTGGCGAGGACCTGGGGGGGGGGGGGGGGAGGGAAAAGAGGGGTGGGCGCACGTGGCCCCCTTCTGCCGTCTTTTTGGGGTCTTTTCGGGGTCTTTTTGGGGTCCCCACCTCGTGCTCGAAGGCGGCGAGGCTGTCGAGGGTGAGCTGGGGGTCGAGGTCCTTGCTGGTGACGAAGGCCAGCAGCTCGTTGGCCAGCGGCACGGGGCCCAGCCGGTGCGTCAGGCTCAGCTCCAGCACTGGGGGGGGGGAACGGGGGGGGATTTGGGGTCCCGCGAGACCCCGAAAAGCCTCGGGGGGGGGTTGGGGTGAGAGCAGCCCCGCCAGGTGTCACCCCCGCGGAGCCCCAAAGCACCCCCCACCCCCACCCCGCTGTGTTCCCCAAACGTTTTCCCTGCGGTAGGCGATACCACCCCAAATGCCTCTCCGACAGCCCCAAAATCACCTGAATTCCCCCCAAAAGGCTCCTCTGTGGCCCCAAACACCCCCCTGTGACCCCAAGCTGCCCCCTGTGAGCCCAAACTCCCCCCCCAGACACCCTCTGTGACCCCTTGGACTGCCCAAATCCCTCCTAAACACCTCCCTGGGACCCTGAAAGCCCCTGAATTGCCCCAAACACCGGCCTGAGACCCCCAAATCCCCACAAACCTGCCCCAAACCCTTTTCCTATGACCCTGGAAGCCCCCCAAATCACCCCAAACACCTTCCTGTGACCCCAAAACCACCCCAAAGCGGCTCAACTCCCCCTCAAATTACCCCAAACCCCTGCCTGTGACCCCAAAGCCATCCCAAACCGACCTAACTCACCCTCAAATGCCCCAAACACCTTCCTGCGACCCCGAGCCACCCCCCAAATCACCCCGAACACCTGCCTGGGACCCCATACCCACTCCAAATCACCCCAGCCCCTCCTCAAATCGCCCCGAATCCCTCTCTGTGACACAGAAACGCCCCGAGGTTGCCCCAAAGCCCTCCCCCTGTGACCCCAAAACCTCCCTGAATCATCCCAAATCACCCGAAACGCGTCCCTGGGACCCCAAAACCCCCTCAAATGGCCCCCAAATCCCCTCACACCCGCCCCCCGCCCCCTTCCCCCGGCCCTTACGCTTCTCGGCCACGTCCTCCCCGTCGCAACGCAGCTCGAAGAGCGCCAGCTCCCGCAGCACCGCCTCGGCCGTTCCCGGTCCCGGTCCCGGTCCCGGCCCCGGTTCCAAGCCCGGCTCCGCCATGGCCGCGCCAAAAATCCCGCGCCGGCGCGCCCCCGCCGCGCTTTACGGCAGCCAGGGGGCGTGGCCTCGCCTTATAAGGGCAGAGCGGCCGCAAGGGGGAGAGGGGCGGGAGGCAGGGGGCGTGGCTATGCAGATTGCGGGTGAGATTAGCCAACGGGAGAACGAGGGGCGTGGCGACGAGGGGGAATTCCCGGTGGGGGCGTGGCCATGCAGATTTCGGGCGATATTCGCCAACGGGAGAGCGAGGGGCGGGGCGATAAACGGAGAAAGGCGAGGAGGGGGCGTGGCTATGCAGATTTCGGGCGAGAGCAGCCAATGGGAACGGAGGGGCGGGGCGAGACTCTTAAAGGGACAGAACTGGCGGGAATTTTCCGGCCCTAATAGGGGCGCTTCTTAGGACCGGGGGTGGGGGGGGGTCAAAGGGGGTGGGGGGTGGGGGTTATGGGGTCCCGGGGGGGGGGCTGGGGGTACCTGGGGGGGGTCCAGGGGCAGATCTGGGGGCTGAGGGGGGATCCAGGGGGCTGGGGGACCCCAAAAGGGAACCCCCAGCTCCCAGGGGTGTGCCCCAAAATGAAGGGGGGGGGGGGGTAAGAAATGGGGGAAAAGGAGCAGGAAGAAGAATTTTAATAGGATTTTTGGTTTTCGGGGGGGGCACGCAGTACAAAATAAGAAGAACCACGCTGGCACCCGGCGGGCAGCAGATCCCTGATTGTGGCACCGGGGGGGGGGGGGCGGTCCCCAAAACCTGTCCCCCCCCCCCCCCAAAAAGTCAGGCGGAGCGACAAAAAGCGCAGAAATTCCCCCAAAACGTCCTCGGGTCAGGCGAACATGGTGAGCTGCAGCCACTGGGGGGAGGGGGGGCGTCAGGGGGGGGCCCGGCCCGGCTTTTTGGGGTGAAATCCCCCGGGTTTGGGGCGGGGGCGCCTACCTGCAGCAGCCCCACGGTGACGACGCCGTCACGGTCCCCGTCCAGCGCCTGGAAGAAGCCTGGGGGGGCATGGGGGAAATTTGGGGGAAATGGGGTTAATGGGGGAAACGGGGTGAAATTGGGGGGTTAACGGGGGGGTAATAGGGGAAACGGGGGAAAAAGGGGTTAATGGGGGAAACCGGGGAGAAATTGGGGCGAAATTGGGGCTAATAGGGGAAATTGGGGGGTAGCGGGGGGGTAATAGGGGAAACTGGGGGAAAATGGGGGAAAACGGGGTTAATGGGGGAAACCGGGGAGAAATCGGGGCGAAATTGGGGTTAATAGGGGAAATTGGGGGGTAGCGGGGGGGTAATAGGGGAAACTGGGGGTAATAGTGGGGAAATAGGGGAAATCGGGGAGAAATGGGGGGGTAATAGGGGAAATGGGGGGGAAATGGGGGGAAATTGAGGGGTAATAGGGGAAATTGGGGATAATGGGGTGAAATAGGGGAAATTGGGGGCCATTAATAGGGGAAATTTGGGGAAATTGGGGGGGAACGGGAAATTGAGGAGTAACGGGGGGGTAATGGGGAAACTGGGGGGAAGTAGGGGAGCAATAGGGGAAATTGGGGGAAATAGGGGAAATTGGGGAATAATAGGGGAAATTGGGGAAATTGAGGGGGAATGGAGTAAATTAAGGGGGAATAGGGGGTAATAGGGGAAATTGGGGGGGAATAGGGGAAATTGGGGGGGAATAGGGGAAACTGGGGGGGAATAGGGTAGGAATGGGGGTAATAGGGGAACTTGAGGGATAACGGGGGAGATATAGGGTAAACTGCGGGAGAAATGGGGGAAATTGGGGGGGAAATGGGGGAAATTGGGGGGTAATGGTGAGGTAAAAGGGGAAATTGGGGGGGGGACGGAAAATTGGGTGGGGAATGGGGCTGGGGGATAATGGGCTGGGTTTAAGGGGAACGTTGGGCAAACCGGGAGCATTTGAGGGGGAAATTGAACGCCCGCCCCCTCCCCTTCTCTGCTAAACCCCGCAATTTTCCCAACTTTTCCTGTTAAATCGGGTAAAATTGTGAAATCCTGGGAAAACCCATAAAAACCCCACAGGAATTGAGGGGAAAGACGGAAACCCCGCAGCATTTGGCAGGAAAAATTCAAAAAAAAATACAGGATTTAAGGGGGAAAAACGGGAAATCCTACAATTTCCCGCTAAACTTCGAGGCTTTTCCGCCGTATCCCGCTAAACCCTATTATTTCGAGGGGAAAGTTGGCCAAACTGGGGGTTTTTAGCAGGAAAACGGCGCTCACGGAACATGGTCTCCAGGCGCACGAGGCAGCAGACGAAGTTGTCGAAGTCGATGGCCAGGTCGGGCTCGGCGTAGCGGGTGATGATGAGCTCGTGCAGCTTTTTGTTCAATTTATACCCTTTTAGGGCAAAAAAGAAAAACCCCGATTTGTCCCCAAAACGTTGCGGGAGGTGACGTCAGCGGGATTTAACGAGCCCCGAATTAATTAGGGCCGCGTTACCTGCCGCTTCCAGCGCCATCCGCATCTCGTAGGCGCTCATGCTCCCGGACTTGTCCAGGTCGAACTTGCGGAACACGGCCTGCCCGCCGACCCCAAAAACCCCCAAAAATGCCCCAAAACGGGGGGGACGACGGGTCAGGGCCCCCCCCGGGGCCGTCCCGCCGCGCCCCGAGCCCCCCAACCCACCAGGTAGTTGCGGATTCGGTTCCACAGGACGTTGAACTCCACCAGCCCCAGTTTGCCGTTGCCGTCTTTCTACGGGGTCGGAAGGGGTTAAGGAAAAGCGCCTGGGGTTCGGGGGCGTTTTGGGGGAAAAAAGGCCTTTTTTGGGACCCCCAGAAGGAGGCGTCGGGGAGGATACGTCCATGAGGTTGACCATGCTGCGGCACGACTCGATGCTGAAGCCTTTGGTGCGGAGATCCTTATCTACGGGGCCAAGAACGCGCTCGGCGTCACGAAATGGCGGCTCGGCCCCGTTCGGAACCCCCGGTACAGGTTTTTTTGGGTGCCAAACCGCATATTTTTGGTCAAAATCCCCCCAGTTTGGGGCTTACGTTTGCTGATGATGCGGTTGAGGATGGTCTGAAGCTCGGTGACGCTGATTTCCATGTCCTGGGGGGGGGGGGAAATGGGGGCGGTTGGTGTCGCCCCCGTGCTCCCCGCGCCGCGCCCCCCGCGTTCCCCTTACCGGCCCCGCGAGCTGCTTGAAGAGCTGCTTGAAGTTGGCGTCGATCTCGCTTTCCGAGAGCACTTTCTGGGGGAAAAAAGGGCGGTTTTGGGTCAAAGGGGGGAGGGGGAGGAAGGGGTAGCATCGTTTGGGGGATCCTCACCTCGTCCGGCAGCGTCGCCTGGATCTTGTCGTCCATTTCCCTGCGGCGGGGAGGGAAAAAAAAAAAAAAGGGGGATCGGGGCCGTTGGGGAGCGGGGTCGCTAGCGCTAACGGGGCGCCGCTAACGGGGCGCCGCTAACGGGGCGCCGCTAACGGGGCCGCTTACTCGGTGCCGGCTCTCTTCTCGGAGAAGACGCGGAGGACGAAGTCGCCCTCCTTGTTGGGCTCGAAGGTGGAGGGCACGACGATGTACTCGCCGGGCGGCAGGCGGAAGCGGGTGCTGACCTCGCGCAGGTTGATGAACTGCTCCGAGCGGGCGCGCGACGCGTTGGCCAGGAAGAAATCCCGCTTGAGGTGCACGCCCGACTGCCCCGCCAGCTGCCGCGGGGGGGGGAAAAGGGGGGCAGAAGTCAGAAAAGGCCCGGAACGCCCCCCAAACCGGCCCTAAACGGCCCCCGAATGCCCAAAACGCGCCCCGAAAGGCTCCAAATGCCCCCAAAATGCACAAAATGGGCCCCAAATGCCCCCCAAAACACCCAAAGTGCTCTCAGAAACGCCCACAACGCCCCCGGAAACGCCCCAAACGCCCTCAGAAACGCCCAAGACGCCCCCAGAAACGCCCAAGACGCACAAAGTGCCCCCCAGACTTCACCGAATGACCCCAGAAATGCCCCGAACGCTCACAAATGTCCTCCAAAATACCCCAAATGCCTCCAAAACCACCCAAACGGACCCCAAAACTGACCTGAGTGCCCCCAAAACCGCCCCAAGCGCCCCAAATGCTCTCAAAACACTGCGAACGGCCCCAGGAACACCCTAAATGCTCCCCAAACTGCCCCTAAACACCCCAAATGGCCCCCAAAACATCCTAAATACACCCTAAATGCCCCCAAAACATCCCAAATGGCCCTCCAAACATCCTAAACATCCCCAAAAAACCCGTAACATCCCAAACGCTGCCCAAATGCCCCCCAAAAACCCCAAACGCACCTCCAGACGCCCCCCAAAAAACCCAAACACACCCCCAAATGCCTCCCCAAAACCCCAAACACCCCCCAAATGCCCCCAAAACATCCGAACATCCCCAGAAACACCCGAAACGCTCCTCAAACGGCCCCAAACCCCCCCCCGAAACACCCCAAACGCGCCTAAAACCACCCCGCTATGCCCCGCAAACACCCCATACACCCCCAAAACCACCCCAAACGTGTCCCCAAAACCCCCCAAACGCCCCCCAAACCCCCCAAACGCCCCCCAAACCCCCCCCTCCCCCCCAAACCCCCCCACGTGCTTTCCCGTTTCGCTCTCGGCCGCTGCTCCGGGTGCCGGCGGCGTCGCACCCACCTCCGGAGGGACCTGCGGGGACGGGGCGCAAGAGGTGAGGCCAGCGGTGACGCCGGTGACACCGGGGGACGCCGGTGACACCGGGGGGGGGGTCGCGGGTACCTCGTAGACGGCGAAGCCGATGGTCTCCATGTCCTTGCCGTAGCGGCGCTCGCGGCGCCGGTGCTTCTGCATCAGCGCCAGCAGGAAGCTGCAGCCCGGCTCCCGCCCGCCCGCCTCGTCCCCGTCGTCGTCCACCTCCTCCAGCTGGATCTTGAACTGCGGGTTGATCCAAAAAGTGGCTGCGGGGGCGGGGGAAAAAAGGGGGAGAAAGGTGAAAACGGAGACAAGGAGGTGGTTTGAAGGGTGTGGCTCGCACGCCGGGGCGCACCGGGGTAGTTGCGGCAGCCGCCGGCCGTGCTGCCGCGGCGCCAGGTGCCGTCGTAGAGCCGCGTGTTCCACTTGCGGAATTTGCGGGACTGGAGGGCGTCCGGGGTGAGGTTGCAGATCTCCAGGCGGGTGAATTCCCGGAGGAAATCCCGGAAAGCCATCCTGGGGGGAGGAGGAGGAGGAAGGATCGTCCCCGCCGTCCTCCGGCTCAAAGCGGCCGCTTTGGGGTTTTTGTTTGGTTTTTTTGGGTTTTTTTTGCCCCGTTTCGGCGCTGACCAGAATTCGCCGTCCTCCATTTTCACCATCAGCTGCTGCCTCAGCGCCGGCTCCACCGCGTTCCACTCGGACGAGCTGCGGGAGCAAGGGGGGGGAAAGGTGAAATCCCACAAGGCCGCTTCGTTAATTAGCGCTAACGAAGGCGCTCGGGGCGGGCGGGGGGCTTACTTGTCGCTCCAGGGCCCCGTCCACTCCACCTCGCCCCAGGGGTTGCGCATGCGGATCAGGTCCAGGGCTTGGCCGCGGTAGTTGATCTGCAAAGGGAGGCGTCAGGCCCAAAAAGTGGTGATTTTGGCCCAAAACGGGCCCGTTTTGGCCCAAAAGAGACAGTTCAGGCGCAAAAAGCGCCACTTTCGGCCCCAAAAGCCCCACTTTCGGCCCAAAGAGCACCAACTTCAACCGTAGAAGTGCCAACTTTGACCCCAAAAGCCCCAGCTTTGACTCAATAAGTGTCATTTTCAACCCAAAATGTCAACTTCAATCCTAAAAGCCCCAACTTTGACTGAAAAAGCCCCACTTTTGACCCCCAAAACATCATTTCCAAGCCAAAAAGCCCCAATTTCAATCCCATAGGCCCCAACTTGGACCCTAAAAGCCCCACTTTTGACCCAAAGAACGCCAAGTTTGACCCTAAAAGTGCCAACTTTGACCGCAAAAGCCCCAACTTCGGCCCCAAGAAACCCTAATTCAACCCCACAGGCCCCAATTTTGACCCAAAGAGCACCAACATTGACCCTAAAAGCCCCAATTTCGATCCCAAAAGCCCCGATTTCGACGCGAAATGCTGACTTCAACCCTAGAAGTGCCAACTTCGACCCAAAAAGTACCTATTTCAACCCCAAAAGCCCCTGTTTCGGCCCCGAAAGACTGTAATTCAACCCAAAAAGCGCCAATTTTGACCCAGAAAGCCCCAATTTTGACCCAAAACGGCGCCGGCTCTCACCTGCCTGGCTCCCGTCACCGAGTAGGCGTGCCCCTTCACCAGCTTCTTGAACGTCACCGCCTCCATGTCGAAGGCGCTCGTTATCTGCGAGGGACCAAGCAAACGACCCCGTTCCGGCGTCGCGCCCCCCCCCCCCCAACCCCCAAAAACGCCTTTTTTCACCCCGAAACGCGGCGGGAGACTGACGTCGATGGAGCAGCCGAGCAGGGAGCCCCGCTCCAGCGCCTTGAGGATGATTTGGTAGAGGTCTCGGGGCGGCTTGCGCAGGTCGTACCACTCGGTCACGCCGCCGGTGAAATCCTCGAAGCCCTCCGAGGTGCTGCCGCCCGACAGCGCCTCGTAGCAGCCGTTCACCCTACGAGGCGGGGGGCGGGTGAGCCGTTTCGGGGCTTTTTCGCCCCAAAATGAGGAGGGGGGAGGGAAGGGGGAAGGCGTACTTGGCGTAGGCTTTCTCCAGCAAGGCGCTCCAGAACTCGGTGCCCTCGGCGGAGTGGACGAAGAGCAGCTTGCCGTCCTTGGTGGGCAGGTAGTCGTCCACCACCACGTCCAGCCACTCGCCGAACTGCCAGATCTAGGAGGAAGAGGAGGAGGAGGAAGGCGAGGCCGAAGATGGCCCCCCCACAACCCCAGGGGGGCGCTGGGGGTCCCCCTTGTTCCTGCCGCCAACGGTAATTCAAAAAAAAAAAACAAAACCCAAAAAAAAAACACCTCACGTTGCTTTATAAATCCCGATCAAACGGAGAAAACTGAGCCCTGACGGGGATCGCCCGTCCCAAACCGGCCTTTTTTTAGGGGAAAATCACCGTTTTGGGGGCGCCGCAGTGCCGGGAGGGGGACCCGGGGGTTGTTTTTGGGGCAGAAAGGGGCCGTTTGGCGTCGGCGGCGTTAAGGGAGCCCCACCTGGAAGTGGAAGATGCCGGCGTAGCCGTGCTGGAAGCTCTGCCCGTGCGGCACCACGCGGTGCAGGATGGTTTCGTTCAGCGTCAGCGAGGCGATGGCCGCCAGCAGCCAGCAGTCACCTGCGGGGGTTTTGGGGGAAAAAAACGCCTTTTTCTGGCCGCCCCATAGCTTTCCCTCGGCCCCAGAGATTCGTTAGGGGCGCTCAGGGGAGGTTGCGGCCGTCCCCGTCGCGGTTGAACCTGTTTAATGTGACCGAGCCCGCTCCGGCGGCGGCACCGCGGTGGAAAGCAACCCTAAAATTCCCTAATTTGAGGCAAAAAGGTGAGGAAAAGAGTAAGAAAAAGGAGTCAAAGGCACTTACCCAGCGCTCCCTGGCAGATATCGGTGCGCGTGGCCCCGTCCACGATGAACTGCGGGCGCGAGCACAGCTCCTGGGCGGCGAGAAGAGAAGGCAACGGCCCCAAAATCAGGAAATGTGAGTTTTTCAGGAGAAAAAAAAAAGGAAAAAAAAAAAAAAAAGGAGGGTTTGCTCACCGTGGGCCTCATCCACTGCACGCCGCGGGTTTTGGAGGAGCCGGGGCCGAGCTCCTTGAAGCCGAGCGAGGCCGGGGCCGGGGGGAAGGCGTCGTCGCGGAAGAGGGAGCCGGAGCGCAGGCAGGCGTCGCGCAGCGCGGCGAAGTCCTGGCCCAGGTAGCGCACGGCGTTCTCGTGGCGGCCCAGCCCCAGCGCCTTCGCCCGCTCCCGCTGCACCTGCGCCGAGACGCCCGTGCAGTACACCGGCACCACCGGCGCCTCCGCCATCCTGCCGGGGAGAAAACGGCCGCGGGGGAATCTGAGCCGCCGGCGTTCGGGTTGGAGAGATCCGGGAGCCGAGGGTGGGCCCCGGATCGAGGCAGCGGGATTTGGTTTTCCCCCGATTTGTTCCCCGATTTGGGGAGCCGAGGATGGGCCCCGAATTCAAACACCGGGATTTGGTTTTCCCCCGATTTGTTCCCCAATTTGGGGAGCCGAGAATGAGCCCCGAATTAAAAGACCGACGTTCCGTTTTCCTTGTTTAAAGGAGGAAAGCAGGAGCCCCAAATTCAAACACCGGGATTTTGATTTCCCCAATTTGGGGAGCCGAGGATGAGCCCCGAATTAAAACACCGGGATTTTGATTTCCCCCATTTGGGGAGCCGAGGATGGGCCCCGAATTAAAGCACCGGGATTTTGATTTCCCCAATTTATGGAGCCAAGGATGAGCCCCGAATTAAAACACCGGGATTTTGATTTCCCCCATTTGGGGAGCCGAGGATGGGCCCCGAATTAAAGCACCGGGATTTTGATTTCCCCAATTTATGGAGCCAAGGATGAGCCCCGAATTAAAACACCGGGATTTTGATTTCCCCCATTTGGGGAGCCGAGGATGGGCCCCGAATTAAAGCACCGGGATTTTGATTTCCCCAATTTATGGAGCCAAGGATGAGCCCCGAATTAAAACACCGGGACTTGGTTTCCCCAATTTCTTCCCCAGTTTATGGAGCCGAGGATGAGCCCCTAATTAAAACACCGGGATTTTGATTTCCCCCATTTGGGGAGCCGAGGATGGGCCCCGAATTAAAACACCGGGATTTGGTTTCCCCCGATTTGTTCCCCAATTTGGGGAGCCGAGGATGAGCCCCGAATTAAAGCACCGGGATTTGGTTTTCCCCCGATTTGGGGAGAAAAGGACGAGCCCCGAATGAAAGCACCAGGATTTTGATTGCCCCAGTTCGGGACCAAAGAGCGAGCCCCAAAATAAAACACCCACGTTTTGATTTCCCCAATTTGGGGAGAAAAGTGGGAGCCCCAAACTAAACCGCTGACATTTGGTTTTCCCCGATTTGGGGCGAAAAAGAAGAGCCCCGAATTAAAACACCGGGATTTTGATTGCCCCAATTTTCCCCCAAACCCCGGAGCCGAGGCCTGAATTCAAACGCCGGCCCCCAATTAAAATCCGGACGTTTTGCCTTCCCCGATCCAGGAGCAAACGAGGAGCCCCCAGTTAAGGCCGCGTCTCCCCGCGCTCGTTAATACCCTGGTAATTAGCCTCAGGAGGGCTAACGAGGGCCGCTGGCCCCCAGCCGGCGGGGCTGGAGAGCGTTTTGGGGTTTTTGGGGGCGGTTTAGTCCGCTTCGGGGTCACAGCTGGGAGCGACTGGGAAGAAAAAGGGGTTATTAGGGTTTTTGTTTTTCCCTATTTCTGCCTTTTCTGCCCCCAAAAACGCGGCTGGGTGGGTTGCGGTAGCGCCCGAGCATCCGTTACGAGCTCATTTTGGGGGAAAAAAAGGAGGTTTTGGGGGAAAACAAGGCGATTTGGGGGGAAAACGGCTGCGAGTTGAGTGGTATGACCTTGTGAACGCCGCGTAAAAAGTCACCAAAAAAAGCAAAAAGCGGGGAAAAAAAAAAAAATAGGCCCCAAAAGGAGGGGAAACGGCCCCAAAAGGAAGGGGAAACGGCCCCAAAAGGAAGGGGAAACGGCCCCAAAAGGAGGGGAAACGGCCCCAAAAGGAGGGGAAACGGCCCCAAAAGGAGGGGAAACGGCCCCAAAAGGAGGGGAAACGGCCCCACAAGAACGGGTCTGGCGAGTCTGGGCGTGTGTCACGGCCGCTCCCTGCGCCCGTTAGAGCTGCGAAGGGCGTAATTAGGCTTCCGGGAGTTTAATTAAGGCCTGGGGGGGTTAATTAAAGCTTTGGGGGGTTAATTAAAGCCTGAGGGGGGGAGTTCATTGAGGTCTGGAGGGGTTCATGAAGGACTGAGGGGGTTAATTAAGGACTGGGGGGGGGGTTAAGGAGTTGGGGGCTTCGTTAAGGACTGGGACGGTTAATTAAGGACTGAGGGGAGTTCATTAAGGACTCAGGGGTTAATTAAGGACTGAAGGGTCTTCAGTAAGGACTGGGGGGCCTTAATTAAGGATTGGGATCTTAATTAAGGACTGGGGGGGCTTCATTAATGACTGGGGGGCTTAATGAAGGACTGGGGGGGCTTCATTAAGGTCCGGGGGGGGGGGCTTAATTAAGAACTGGGAGGCTGCGTTAAGGACTGGGGAGGCTTAATTAAGGAGCAGGGGAACCTAATTAAGGACCGGAGGGCTTAATTAGCGCTGCAGGAAGGCGAGAGGCAGGTTGGCGACCCCGCAGCCCAGCGCGCCCTGAAAGCACCGATTAACCCCCCCCCCAACCCCCCCTAAATTGACCCCAAAATGAGGGGGGGGAAGCCTCAACCCCCCCCCTCCCCCAAAAGGAACGTGGGGCCTAGCGCGCCCCAGCCCCTTACACCCCCCCCCCCAACGCCCCGTTAACGAGCTCCCCGTTAACGAAGCCCCCCAGCCCTCCCCGGGTGTTTTTTTTGGGGGGGGGGGCGAAGTGACCCAACCCCCACTTTTTTTCAGCCCGGTTTGGGGAGGAAGCGTCCCGGCAGGTGCCGCAGGGCGAGGGCTCAACCGGCCGCCGCTTCGCCTCCCGTCGGGGGAAAACAACCCCAACCCCCCCCCCCAAAAAAAAAAAAAACCCACTAAATCCTGAGGGAAACCCCCCCCAAAGCCCCAAATCCCTCTCGTTTCTCCCCAAACCAGGCTCAAATCCCCCCCCGACGAAAGAAAACAAAAACAACTTTCCCGGGTAAATCAGGGCTCGGCCGCAAGGGGACCCTTCCCCTTTTTTTTTTGGGGGGGGGGGGGGGGAGGACAGGGACGTACCTCGATTTGGGGGAAGGGGGGAGAGGGGAAGGGGGGAGCGCTGCCAAAGTCGCCGCTTTTGGGGTAAAACCGCCCCAAACGGAAAAAGTGAAAGGAAAAAGGACCCGAAAGCGCCCCAAAGGCTTCCTGGAGCTGGGAGGCGAGGCTGGGCCTCCGCCGAGGCTCCTCCCTCGAGGAGACGGGGCGGGGGGGGGGGGGGGGGAGGGGGGGAAGAGGGGAAACGGGGTGAAAAAAGGGGATTTTGGGGGCGCTGAGGTGGGAGGGGGGGGAAGGGGAAGGGCTTTGGGGTGGTTTCTGGGGGTTTTGGGTGCGGCCGCTGCTGCGGGTTTTGGTCCGCAGTGCCGCAGGGTTGGGGGGGGGGGGCGGCGCCGCGCGACACGCGGGTGTGTGGGGCCGGGACACGCGTGTGGGAGGCGTGTGGAGGGTGGGACACGCGTGTGGGAGGTGTGTGCGGACTGGGACACACGTGTGGGAGGCGTGTGTGGGGCTGGGACACGCGTGTGGGAGGCGTGTGTGGGGCCGGGACACGCGTGTGGGAGGCGTGTGGAGGGTGGGACACACGTGTGGGAGGCGTGTGCGGACTGGGACACGCATGTGGGAGGCGTGTGCGGACTGGGACACGCATGTGGGAGGCGTGTGTGGACTGGGACACGCGTGTGGGAGGCGTGTGGAGGGTGGGACACACGTGTGGGAGGCGTGTGCGGACTGGGACACGCGTGTGGGAGGCGTGTGCGGACTGGGACACGCATGTGGGAGGCGTGTGCGGACTGGGACACGCGTGTGGGAGGCGTGTGTGGGGCTGGGACACGCGTGTGGGAGGCGTGTGCAGACTGGGACACGCGTGTGGGAGGCGTGTGTGGGGCCGGGACACGCGTGTGGGAGGCGTGTGGAGGGTGGGACACACGTGTGGGAGGCGTGTGCGGACTGGGACACGCATGTGGGAGGCGTGTGCGGACTGGGACACGCATGTGGGAGGCGTGTGTGGACTGGGACACGCGTGTGGGAGGCGTGTGGAGGGTGGGACACACGTGTGGGAGGCGTGTGCGGACTGGGACACGCGTGTGGGAGGCGTGTGGAGGGTGGGACACGCGTGTGGGAGGCGTGTGTGGACTGGGACACGCGTGTGGGAGGCGTGTGGAGGGTGGGACACGCGTGTGGGAGGCATGTGCGGACTGGGACACGCGTGTGGGAGGTGTGTGGAGGGCAGGGACACGCGTGTGTGTGGGGCTGGGGCACAGGGGGGCAGTTTGGGGTGTGGGGGAGGCTGCAGTGCGTGTGCGGGGCCAGAACACACGTGGGACATGTGTGTAAGGGGGGTGCACACGTGTGCAGGGCCATGACACGCGTGGGACATGTACGTGCCAGTCTGAGACATGCATGAGAGCCTGGGACACGCGTGTGCAGGGCCAGGACACACAAATCCGGGACTCGTGAGTTTGTGACACGTACGTGCCACCTGCAACACGTATGTGAGCGTGTGACACGCGTGTGCAGGGCCAGGACATGTATGGAACACGTGCGTGAGCCTGGGACACGCGTGTGCAGGGCCAGGCCACACGAATCTGGGACGTGTGAGTCTGTAACACGTATGTGGCAGCCTCTAACACGTATGTGAGCCTGGGACACGCGTGTGCAAGGCCATGACACCCGTGACACTGGGACATGTGAGTCTCTAACACGCGTGTGCGCCTGTGACACGCGTGTGCGCCAGGTTCGGCCGCACAGGGGACACGTGGAGGGCCAGCACACGCACGTCGCGCGTGTGACACGCGTGTGACACGTGTGCGACACGGAACAGCACCGCCCATCCCTACCTGAACCCGCGGCGCCGCTCCCTCCCGGGCGCTTCGCAGCGGCGGGGCCCTGCCGAGCAAAAACAGGCGGTTACGGCCCCGCCCCGCTCCTTTTTCCCCTTTTCCACCAAAATTCGGGGCCCCTTTTTTGGCGGCGCCCGCCGCTCCCCTCCCCCCACAACGGAAAAAACAACGACTGAGCGCCTCGCGTCGCCCGTTTTCACCCCTTTTTGCACCAAACGCGCTGCAGCCCCTCGCCGCACCCCCTGACCTCGGGCTCGTAACAAGAAGGGGGAGTTTTGGGGCGAAAAACGGCAAAAACGGGTGTCGGTCGGGGGGTGGGGTGGCAACAGCAGCAGGTGGTGCTTCCAACAAAGGATTTGGGTTAGATTCATTGGAAAAGTGGGCAAAATACGGGGAGAACACCCCAAAACGGCCAAGTTAGCGCCGCACGTGGGCGGCTCAGCGAGCAGAGACGGATTTTGAGTTAAAAAGCCCAAATTTGGGGCAAACTGTGAGAAAAACGCGGGGAAGGCGGCCCTGAGCCAGTCACGCCCCGAATTTTGGGCGCTCAGCGGGTTTCGGCGCAGCCGGGGGGGGGCTGCAGGGGGAGGATGAGGACGGCGGGCGCCGGGCCTTGGTCTTCGTCTTCGTCTTCATCCTCTTCCTCCTCCTCTTCCTCCCGGGGGGGCGGCGGGGGGGCACGGGGCCGGGGGTCCCCGGCGTAGCTGCGGACGGCCCCGCTGTGGCGCGGGGGGCGCTCGCGCAGCCAGGCCCAGTGCGAGGGCTCCGTCGCCATGATCTGCGGGCGGGGAGGGGGTTTGGGGAGAAAAATGTACGGTTTGGGGCAAAACAGGCAGGGTCCGGGGAGAAAAGGGAGAAAAATGCGCGGTTTGGGGCAAAACAGGCAGGGTTGCAGGGCAAAAGTGCAGGGTTTGGGCAGAAAAGGGAGAGAAATGCACAGTTTGGGGCAAAACAGGCAGGGTTTGGGGAGAAAAACGCACAGTTTGGGGCAAAACAGGCAGGGTTTGGGGAGAAAAACGCACAGTTTGGGGCAAAACAGGCAAGGTTTGAGGAGAAAGATGTGCGGTTTGGGGCAAAACAGAGTTTGGGGAGAAAAATGCACGGTTTGGGGCAAGACAGGCAGGGTTTGGGGCGCGAAATGTGCGGTTTGGGGTGAAAAGTATACGGTTAGGGGCAACACAGGCAGGGTTTTGGGAGAAAAATGTATGGTTTGGGGCAAAACGGGCAGGGTTTAGGGAGAAAAACGTGCGGTTTGGGGAGAAGAGTGCCTCTGGGGAGCTGGCATGAGTGCACTGGTGGTACGGTGAGGGGTTCGCTGCTGGGTTGGGAGCATGGAACCCCCAGAAATCACTTTTTAAGGCTTAAAATAAAAGTTTCAAGAAGAAAAAATAGGCTTTAAGAGAAGCACGCTTTGAGCAAAGCCTTTTAAAAATGAACCTGATTTCAAAAAGCGACATTTTTAAGCAAAAAGCTGCGGGGAACGGACAGCTCCACCACAGCCAAGCAGCGAAGCCGCAGGACCCCATCTCTCGTCGATCCTTGCCCCGTTGTGATGGCGGCTGGGGGATTTTTTTGGGGCCGAACGAGGGGATTTTGGCACCGCACTGACCTCCTCGCAGCAGTGCCGGCTGACGGCCGCCCGGTAGCTCATGCGGGCCCAGAGGCGGTCGCGGCGGCGCAAGAAGCGGGGAAAGAGCTGGCGCCAGCCCGGCCCCAGCGCCCAGGGGAAGATCTCGTACTTCTGCTCCTCCTCGTCCTCCTCCATGTCGTTGGCCAGGTACCTGGGGGGGGAAAACGGGGTGAAATCGGGGCGTTTTGGTCAACGAGGGGATTAGTGAAGGGTGTCGTTAGGGCTTAATGAACGTACAGGGCGGTGAAGAGGTTGATGCGGGTGTACTCGGCCGTGGGCAGCCCGGCGCGCTTGAAGTACGTCAGCACCATCGCCAGCAGGTACTGGGGGGCAGCGGAAAAAAGGAGGTTTTAGTCAAAAGCGGGCACCAAAAAGCGGCGGGTTTGGGTCAAAAAGCTGGAACCAAATCACGGTGGTTGTAGTCAAAAAAAACGGGAGCAAACTGTAGCAGTTTCAGCCAAAAAACACAAAAAACTGGAGCAAACCAGCCACGGTTTTAATCAAAAAACACAAAAACCAGACAAAAATCAGTGTGGGGTGTTTTGTTTTTTTTTTTGATTAAAATGGTCAAAACCAGGACCAAACCACAGCAGTTTTGGTCAAAAAACACAAAACCTGGACAAGAATCGGTGCTTTTTTTTGACTAAAACTGCCAAAAACAGGACCAAACCAGCAACTGTTTTGGTCAAAACACAAACAGGTCCAAACCAGAGGCAGTTTTGGTCAAAACCCCCCGAAACTGGACAAAACCAGTGTGTTTTTTGACTAAAACTGTCAGAAATAGCACCAAATCAGCAGCAGTTTTGGTCAGAATACCCCAAACGGGACCAAACCAGTGGCAATTTTGCCCCAAACCCCAAGGTAGTTGCATTTGGGGCCGACTGACCTTATCAGAAATCCTATAGCAGACATCTGTTGAGAGGAACTCCTGCACCACGTCATCTTCTGTAACGAGACGGAAACAAAATCAACTATTTAAAAATAATGCTGCTGCACACGCCCCATACATCTACTTTTTTTTTTTTTTTTTAAAAAAAAAGAGGGAGTTTGGGGTAGTTTTCTTGGGATTTGGGTGTTTTTGCCCTTACCCAGGAGGCTGAAGAAGGCTTCCCGCTCCTGGCGGTGCAGGTGGAGGCTCCGCGGGGCGCTGGCGGGGGTCGGGGGCTGCCCGCAGGCTCCCCAGGCTGGGGGGGGTCTCCCGCTGCACCGCTGCCCCCCCACGGGGGCAGAGGCCGGAGGGGGGGTGAGGCTGGGGGGCTGCTTCATGGCGCCGGGGGGGCGGTAGCTGTGTGGAGAAATAACCCAGGGTTGCCCCAAAATGGACCTGACACCCCAAGCCCCCCCCCCAAAGTCAGAGGCGTCCCCCCCAAGCCAGCCCCCCACCCAAATCCCCTTTAAAAACCAGCCCCCCCGCCAGACCCCTCAAACAGCCCCCAAACCTCCCAAATTCCCCCAACCCAGACCCCTCAAACAGCCCCCAAACCTCCCAAATTCCCCCAACCCAGGCCCCTCAAACAGCCCCCAAACCTCCCAAATTCCCCCAACCCAGGCCCCTCAAACAGCCCCCAAACCTCCCAAATTCCCCCAACCCAGGCCCCTCAAACAGCCCCAAAACCTCCCAAATTCCCCCAACCCAGGCCCCTCAAACAGCCCCCAAACCTCCCAAATTCCCCCAACCCAGGCCCCTCAAACAGCCCCCAAACCTCCCAAATTCCCCCAACCCAGGCCCCTCAAACAGCCCCAAAACCTCCCAAATTCCCCCAACCCAGACCCCTCAAACCACCCCAAAACCTCCCAAATTCCCCCAACCCAGACCCCTCAAACAGCCCCCAAACCTCCCAAATTCCCCCAACCCAGACCCCTCAAACAGCCCCCAAACCTCCCAAATTCCCCCAACCCAGACCCCTCAAACAGCCCCCAAACCTCCCAAATTCCCCCAACCCAGACCCCTCAAACAGCCCCCAAACCTCCCAAATTCCCCCAACCCAGGCCCCTCAAACAGCCCCCAAACCTCCCAAATTCCCCCAACCCAGACCCCTCAAACAGCCCCCAAACCTCCCAAATTCCCCCAACCCAGACCCCTCAAACAGCCCCCAAACCTCCCAAATTCCCCCAACCCAGACCCCTCAAACAGCCCCCAAACCTCCCAAATTCCCCCAACCCAGACCCCTCAAACAGCCCCCAAACCTCCCAAATTCCCCCAACCCAGACCCCTCAAACAGCCCCCAAACCTCCCAAATTCCCCCAACCCAGGCCCCTCAAACAGCCCCCAAACCTCCCAAATTCCCCCAACCCAGGCCCCTCAAACAGCCCCCAAACCTCCCAAATTCCCCCAACCCAGGCCCCTCAAACAGCCCCCAAACCTCCCAAATTCCCCCAACCCAGGCCCCTCAAACAGCCCCAAAACCTCCCAAATTCCCCCAACCCAGACCCCTCAAACTGACCCAACCTCCTCCAGAAATACAATTTTAGGGCTCCACAGCCCTTTTCAGCTACTTCAGACCGCAAAAAAAATTATTTTTTTTTTTTCTGAATAAACAACCCAAAACTGGGTAGAACCATGGCAGGCGTGAACAGGCGAGCTGCACCGAGCGGCTTTTCTCCCATCCTTTAAGTAGTTTTAGGGAAAAAAAAAATAGGTATAGAGGAAAAAAAAAAACATCACGTTTTTGACAAATTCAGGTTTAACTCCTTCTTATTCCCCTGTGCCACAAGGAGAGTGCAGAAATGCCCTTTTCTGGCCCCAAAACAGAGTGGCACACATCACTGCCTGGTTTCCCAGAAACAACAGAAGGAAATATATATACGCACACAAACGTTTTAATTCTCCAGCTGACATTTTTTGGTATGTTTTGACGTTTTGGGATATGTTTTAAGGCAGGAAAACACCTTTGTAGGGTGCTTTGTCCCACCAATTTCCCACCCTCACGCCTCACGTGCAGCTCTGTACCTAACCTCCTTGCTCCCATCTTCTCAGCAACTTGTGGTTTTTTTCCACTATTTCAGTGGTTTGTTGCTTTATTGTCATTATTTCAGTATTCTTTGTGTTATTTTAAGAGTGTAATGGTCTTCGGGAGCTCCTTTTTCTTGCTAAAGGGATGTGGAGCACACCCAGCTGCAGCCTCGCCACCAGCTCTAGTGAGCCCAAGGTGGCAAAATACTCTTTAAAAAGCCCCAAAACACCTCAAAAGGCACCTGCTAGGAAAATTAGAGCTGCAATTACTAGAAAAAAAACAATGTTTTTTTTAAAGCCAGGACTCCTGGTTTAAAGATGCGAAGTGCTCTGAAGGGTTCAGAAAATTGGAAGGGCGGAACGATGCTATTCCCTCTGCAGTACGCGATTTATCTGATACTTTGTTAAAAGAACAGGTATTTTGTTAAAATAAATATGTTTTAATCAAAACTTTAATCATAAAACACACATATTTTAACCAGGGGAGTAAACACCAAGTGAATCCTAACCTTTGAGGCATTCAAACGATCTTTCCAGGTACAGGAGTCTGATGCTGAAAAGGGTTGAAAAACAATAAAGGAAGCAGTTTGGGGTTAAAGCAGCTCTCATCTGGGCCAAAGCAGCAATAAGGACAACTAATTTACCCCCCCTCCCCCCAAAATAAAACTGGGCTCATCTCCAATAAAAAGCACAAAAACACCTCATTTGTGCAGGTTTCATTGCCTCTCCCAGCACCTAACCTCAAATAAAGTGATTTTAGTTTTGATGGTGGCAGCCAGGAGAGGGGACGCCTCTTGTAGCCCCTTGCTGAAGGGCAAACAGCAGCTACTCCACCAACTATTGAGGAAAAAAAAGGGGAAAAACACCATTTTTTTTTAAGGCAGGAGGAGAGGGTTAAAGTGTTGCACTTCACCATACCTTAATACACATGGACAGCAGAGCCCTCAGAACTTTTTTCCCCCTCAGAAAACCACCGGGGTCCCCCTTCCCTCAGCGGGAGAGAGACGAGATGCACCACATACAGTGAAAATAAAAAGACTTACGGGGCTATTTTCACCTTGCACCACCTGAGCTCAGCCCCCCACAGGCGGGCAGGGGGGAAAGACGGTAAATTTACCTCAAAAATCCCCATTTTTTCTCTCAGAAAATAAAGGGGAACCAAATCACCTCAGAGGCAACGACGACGCTCAGGCGTTTTCCCGCCTCGCGCTTTTCCCGCCCTTCGCCTCCTCTCTCCTCCCCCCCCCCCCCCCTCACCTGAGCAGACCGTGCGGGGCGGGGCGAGAGGCGGGACCAGCTTAACCCCGCCCCCGGTCGGCATCCGCCTATCTATAGGCCGCCCACCCACGCCGCCGGCCAATCAGAGGCGGAGTAGGAAGAAGCCGCCCGCCCCACCCCTCTCTCCTCAGGCCTCGCTGTCAGTCAAAGCTGCGAAGGCGGGACTTGAAGCGACGCCGGCCAATCAGAAGAGCGAAACAGAAGGGGAGGCGTTGTTGATAGGCTGAGATCTGTGAGGGGAAAGCAGAGGGCTGAGGCCGAACTCAGCTCATCGCCCCCCCCCCGTCTCCCTTCCTCTTAGCAACAGCCGCGCGAGAGATTTTTCTGATTGGCTGAGAGCCGCGCGGGCTGGCCAATGAGAGCGAGCCACGGGACCCTTGGCGCTCCCGCCCCCCTCCCTCTGCGCCGGCTGAGGGGCGGCTCGGACCGTACCAAGTGCGAGAGCGAGGGGGGGGAGTGACCCATGTATGTTACAGGGGGAGCCGCAGCGCCACCCCCCGCTCCCTGCGGGTAATTAAAACGGCAGATAAATCCCTGCAGAGATAAAAAGGAGATGGAGGAATTTAGGTGGAGGGGAAACGGTGAAATGACCCCTTCATTCTGCCCTCTTTCCCCCCCCCCGCAGGGCGGCGCGTGGTGCAGGCAGGGCGGAAGTGAGGTGTCTCGCGCCGAGGCGCTTCCGGCTGAGGGAGGAGCGGCCTGAGGCGGGGGGCGCGGCGGCGGCGGCGGGGCCGGGTGAGTGGGGGAGGCTCAGAGCCTGTGTCGTGAGGGGAAAGGGGGGGGCTAGGGGGGCGGGGGAGGGTCGTGAGGGCGGTTTGGGGGGGGTTAGGGGGTGTGAGGGGCCTTTGGGGGCGCTTATGGGGGGCTGTGACAGGGAGGGGGGGTGGGGGGGGCCTTGGGGGTGCTTGTGGGGGGTGTGGCGCAGTGGGGGGGTGGTTGGGGGGCACGTAGGTAGGGATTGGGGGGTTAGGGGGTGGAGGGGGCCTTTGGGGGCTCTTTTGGGGTGCTTATGGGGGGTGTGGCGCAGTGGGGGGGTGGTGGGGGGCACGTAGATGGGGGTTGGGGGGTTAGGGGGTGTGGGGGGGGCATTGAGGGCGCTTATTGGGGGGCTTCGATGCGGAGGGGGGTGTTTGGGGCATATAGGTTGGAGTGGGGGGGGCTTAGGGGGTGCTAATGGGGGGTGTGACACAGCGGGGGGGTGGGGGGGGCACGTAGGTAGGGATTGGGGGGGGTTAGGGGGTGTGGGGGGGCTTTGGGGGCGCTTACTGGGGGGCTCCAACGCGGAGGGGGGTGTTTGGGGCATATAGGTTGGAGTGGGGGGGGCTTTGGGGGTGCTTATGGGGTCCGTGACGCAGTGGGGGGGTGGTTGGGGGGCACGTAGGTAGGAATGGGGGGGGCGGGGGTGTGTTGGGGGCATTTACGGGGGGCTGTGACGCTTTGGGGGGAGGTTGGGGGGCATAGGTAGGGCTGGGGGGGTTTGGGGGGGGCTTATGGGGCTGAGACATGGAGGGGGGGTACGTAGATAGGAGTTGGGGGATCTGGGGGGGCTTTGGGGGGTGTTGGGGGTCTTTATGGGGGGCAGTGATACTGGGGGGGATGTTGGGGGGGTTGTAGATGGGGGTGGGGGGTGCGTATAGGGGGGTGTAAATAGGGGTGGGGGGATATGAGGGGGCGTTGGTGGGCTTGGGGGGGTGTTGGGGGTGTTTATGGGGGGCTGTGAGAGAAGGGGGAGTTGGGGGGGGGGGCGTAGATGGGGGTGGGGGGCACTTACGGGGGACAGCGGCCGCGGGGGGGGGGAGCCATGAACGGGGCCAAATTTGGGGCCAGACCCCGGCGTTTAACAACCCCCCGCTGCCACCGAGCCCCAACCCGCCCCGATACCTCCCCAACCCCTAACTTCGCGCCACGCTAACCTTTTTTCCCCCCCAAAAAAAATACTTCCCCCCCCCCCCGCAGGCGGCCGGGCCGCGGAGATGCTGTGCACGGCGGCGGTGATGGCGGGGAGCCTGGCGCTCACCACGGCCGTGGTGGCGCACGCCTACTACCTCAAGCACCAGTTCTACCCCACCGTGGTTTATCTCACCAAATCCAGCCCCAGCATGGCCGTGAGTACGGGCGGGGGCCCAAAAAACCTCCCCCCCCCCCCCGGATAAAAGATTCGGGGGCAAAATCCCGCTTTTGGGGGAGAAAACGCGGAGCTGCCTCCGCCGGCGGCGCCCCCCGTCTATTTTTACGCGGGTAACGGCCGCGAAGAGCGCGAGGTTTGTTTATTTCCTGCCTCAGAAGCTTTCCCTGACGGGTTTGCCGGCGGGTAATTAATTAATTAGGGGCGGTTGAGGGGAAACGAGGCCGGCGGCGGCGCGTGGAGTCACGCCTGAACGCCGTGCGGGGGCTCACTTCTGCTTTCGGGGCCCCAAAGCCGCCCTTTGCGCCCCCAAACTGCCCCCTTTTGGCCCCAAAGCCGCCCTTTGCGCCCCCAAACTGCCCCCTTTTGGCCCCAAAGCCGCCCTTTGCGCCCCCAAACTGCCCCCTTTTGGCCCCAAAGCCGCCCCTTTTTCCCCCAAAAAACCTCCCCATCTCTCTTTCCCCCCGCAGGTTCTCTACATCCAGGCCTTCGTGCTGGTTTTCCTGCTGGGCAAATTCATGGGCAAGGTTTTCTTCGGGCAGCTGCGGGCGGCGGAGATGGAGGTGAGCCGAGCTTGGCCCGAAATCCTCCGATTTAGGGAGGGTTTAGGACTCCGGGGCCGAATCCTGCGGGGCCGAGGGGGACGTTAACGGGTTTTTAGGGGTTTTTATTGAATTTGGGGGGGGCTCAGAGGTGCTCTGTTAGATTTTTTTCCACACTGAGGAGCAAAATTCTTAGATTTGGGGAGGATTTAGGACTCCAGGGCTGAATCCTGTGGGGCCGAGGGAGACGTTAACAGGTTTAGGGGGGGTTATTTGATCTTCTTTCCATCCTGGGGAGCTAAATCCTCTGATTTAGGGAGGATTTAGGATTCCAGGGATGAATTCCGTGGGGCCGAGGGGGATGTTAACGGGTCTTTGGGGTGATTTATTTGATTTTTTGGGGTCCGGGGGCGATCGTGGGCTCCCCTGTGCGCCCTGCCAGCTCCCTTTCTCGCGCAGCACCTCCTGGAGCGCTCGTGGTACGCGGTGACGGAGACCTGCCTGGCCTTCACCGTCTTCAGGGACGACTTCAGCCCCCGCTTCGTCGCCCTCTTCACCCTCCTCCTCTTCCTCAAGTGCTTCCACTGGCTGGCCGAGGACCGGGTGGACTTCGTGAGTGGAAAACCAGGCGAAAAAGCTTGATTTTGGGGTCCGGAGGGGAGGGGTTTTTAGCGTTTTCTCCCCTTTTCCCGCAGATGGAGCGGAGCCCCAACATCTCCTGGCTCTTCCACTTCCGTATCGTGTGTGAGTGGCGCCTTTCCTCCCCCCCCCAGGGCCGGATCCTTCCCGTTCCCGGCTTGGGGGGAGCTTTGCCTCCTCCGCAGCTGGGCAGGAAAGATAATTTCGGCGCCGTATTTGCATAGGGTGGGGGGGGGGAGAAACGCGTGGGGTGAGATAACGTTATCGGGGCTGCTCCGTTAACGAGGGCCCGGCCGGGGATTTAATGAGCTCTGGGGTTCGGGTGGGGAAAAGGTGTTTCAGGAGGGCTTTGGGGGGAAAATGGGGTCCCAGATGTATAGGAAAGCGCTTTTTTGGGGGAAAATGGGGTCCCGGATGCATAGGAAAACGCTTTTTGGGGGGAAAATGGGGTCCCGGACGTATAGGAAAACGCTTTTTGGGGGGAAAATGGGGTCCCGGACGTATAGGAAAACGCTTTTTTGGGGGAAAATGGGGTCCCGGACGTATAGGAAAACGCTTTTTTGGGGGAAAATGGGGTCCCGGACGTATAGGAAAATGCTTTTTTGGGGGAAAATGGGGTCCCGGACGTATAGGAAAACGCTTTTTGGGGGGAAAATGGGGTCCCGGACGTATAGGAAAATGCTTTTTGGGGGGAAAATGCGGTCCCGGACGTATAGGAAAACGCTTTTTTTTGGGGAAAATGGGGTCCCGGACGTATAGGAAAACGCTTTTTGGGGGGAAAATGCGGTCCCGGACGTATAGGAAAACGCTTTTTGGGGGGAAAATGGGATCCCAGACGTATAGGAAAAGGTGTTCTGGGGGAAAATGGGGTTCCAGACGCGTAGGAAAACACGTTTTTGGTTGTGGGGAAGGGATTTAGAGACCACAAATGGGCTGGGGGAGGAATTAGCGGGGGATTGGCCTTGGAAATAGGGGTTGGGGTGTGGGCAGGGGGGTTCCTAATGAGCTCACGGTGATAGCAGCCTCGTTACCGACGCTAATTAACCCCGACCAGCCCCACGGGGACTGATCCCGCTGCCGCAGCGGGAGGCGTTTCGGGGCGCGATCCCTTTTCGCAGGGGCCCTGTTTGTTTCTGGCGTTTCTCCCCCAGTTTCGGGGTCCCTAACCTGCCTTTTTTTTTTTTTTGTCCCCCCCCTCGTCCCCCCTCTCCCCCCGCCGCAGCCCTCATGTTCCTGCTGGGGATCCTGGATTTCCTCTTCGTCAGCCACGCGTACCACAGCATCCTCACGCGGGGAGCCTCCGTCCAGCTGGTTTTCGGCTTCGAGGTAAGGCCCCCCCGCCCCGTGCTGGTCCCAAACCGCCCCCCAAACTGCTCCCGGAGCCCCCCCCCCCCAAGCCGGTCCTGAGCCCCCGCTGCCCTCTTCGTGCCCCGCAGTACGCCATCCTCATGACCATGGTCCTCACCATCTTCATCAAGTACGTCCTGCACTCCATCGACCTGCAGAACGAGAACCCCTGGGACAGCAAAGCCGTCTACATGCTGTACACGGAGCTCTTCACGGGTACGCCGAGCTCCCGCCGTCCTTTTCCTCCTTTCCTCCCCGATTTACGGGGTTTTCTACCCCCCTTACAATCCCATTTGCCGCCTCGCTGGGTTTTGTCTGTGGTAGCAGCAGCGGGATTTGTGCTCGGGGGCGGGTGACGAGGTGGAACAAGCCCCCAGATCGCCTCCTAAACCGCCTTTGGGGTCCCGTCCCGCTTCCCCCACCCCGCAACTATTTAAAACCCGTCCCTAACTTCCTTTTTCCCCCCCCCAGGTTTCATCAAAGTCCTCCTCTACATGGCCTTCATGACCATCATGATCAAAGTGCACACCTTCCCCCTCTTCGCCATCCGCCCCATGTACCTGGCCATGAGGTGAGCGCCTTCGGGGCGGCTTTCGGGGCCGGGACTCCTCCTTCGTGACCCCGAATTCGTCCCCGTTTCCTCGCAGGCAGTTCAAGAAAGCCGTGACCGACGCCATCATGTCCCGCCGCGCCATCCGCAACATGAACACGCTGTGAGTCGCGCGCGGAGCCGCCGGCGTGCTTGGTTTGGGGCCGAAAAATGAGGCGGAGGAGGGTTTTGGGGGAAAACAACTCGTTCTTACCACGAGAAGGGGGGGGGTAGGAAGAACTTGGAGGTTGGGGATCCCTTTTGGAGAGACCTCGGAGGGAGAAAGAGGTTGTGGATGCCCTTAAGTCCCCCTTGGACAGACCTTGTAGGGTTGTGGGTCCTGCGAAATTCCCCTTGGAAAGATCTTATAGGGAGAAAGGGGTTGCAGAATCCCTTAAATCCCCCTTATAGGGGAAAAAGGGGTTGTGGATGCCCTTAAATCTCCCTTGGAGAGACCTTGTAGGGTTGTGGGTCCTGTGAAGTCCCCCTTGGAAAGATCTTACAGGGAGAAAGGGGTTGCAGAATCCCTTAAATCCTCCTTGGAGAGACTTTGTAGGGAGAAAAGGGGTTATGGACGCTCTTAAATTCCCCCTTGGGAAGACCTTGTAGGGTTGTGGATCCCGTGAAATCCCCCTGGGAAAGATTTTATAGGGACGAAGAGGTTGCAGAATCCCTTAAATCCCCTTTATAGGGGAAAATGGGGCTGTGGATGCCCTTAAGTCCCTGTTGGAGAGATTATATATGGAGAAAGGGGTTAAAAGGTGCCCTTAAATCCCCCTTGGAGAGACCTTATGGGGTTGTGGATCCCATGAAATCCCCCTTGGAAAGATCTTACAGGGAGAAAGGGGTTGCAGGTGCTCTTAAATCCCCCTTACAGAGACCTTGTGGGGGAAAAGGGTTTGTGGATCCCCTTAAATCCCCCTTAGAGAGGCTTTATAGGGAAAACCTCTTTGCAGACACCCCCAAAGCTTCATTTCAGCCACAAACCCCTGGAGACCGCCGCGGGGGGGGGCCGTTCCCGGTCCCTTTTTCCCCAGGTCTTTCCCCGTAACCCCTTTTCCCCCGCAGCTACCCCGACGCCACCCCGGAGGAGCTGCAGGCCGTGGACAACGTCTGCATCATCTGCCGCGAGGAGATGGTGACGGGCGCCAAGCGCCTGCCCTGCAACCACATCTTCCACACCAGGTGGGGGCCCAAAGGACACCGGGGGCAAAGGTTTGGGGTCTGGGGGGTGGGATTCGTCCCACAGGACGAAGGTTTGGGGTCCGGGGGGCGTTGTTTGTCATGCAGGACAAAAAAAAAATGGGGTCTGGGGAGTGTTATTCGTCATACAAGACAAAGTTTTGGGGTCGGGGGGTGCTATTCGTCACGTTGGTCAAAGATTTGGGGTCTTGGGGGTGGGATTTGTCCCACAGGACAAAGGTTTGGGGTCAGGGGGGTGTTACTCGTCGTGCTGCACAAAAAAATGTGGGGTTTAGGGGGTGTTATTTGTCACCCTGGTCAAAGATTTGGGGTCTGGGTTGTGCGATTCATCCCGCAGGACAATGATTTGGGGCCGGGGGGTGTTATTTGTCATGCTGGACAAGAAATTTGGGGTTTAGAGGGTGTTATTCACCACTCAGGGCAAAGGTTTGGGGCTTGGGGTGTGTTGTTTGTCACCCTCGTCAAAGATTTGGGGTCTGCAGGGTGTTATTTGTCACATAGGACAAAGATTTGGGGTTGAGGGGTGTTATTTGTCACATAGGACAAGGATTTGGGGTCAGGGGGATGTTACTCGTTGCCCTGGACAAAGATTTGGGTTCTGGGTGTGCGTTATTCATCCCACAGGACAAAGATTTGGTGTCAAGGGGGTGTTATTCACCACGCTGGACAAAAATATGGGGTCGTGGGGGTGTTATTTGTCGGGCAGGACAAGGATTTGGGGTTTGGGGAGTGCTATTTGTCAGGCAGGACAAGAATTTGGGGTTTTGGGGGTGTTATTTGACACCCTGAACAAAGACTTGGGGTCCAGGGGGGTGTGATTCATCCCACAGGAGAGAAGTTTGGGATTTGGGGGGTGTTATTTGTGACGCAGGACAAAAAAATGGGATTTAGAGGGTGTTATTCACCACTCAGGACAAAGATTTGGGGTTTGGGGAGTGTTACTTGACACCCTGAACGAAGATTTGGGATCCAGGGGGGTGTGATTCATCCCCCAGGACAAAGGTTTGGGGTCTGGGGGAGGTGATTCACCGCTCCGGACAAAAATTTGGGGTCGGGGTGGTGTTATTTGTCTCGCCGGTCAAAAATACGGGGTCGGGGGGCTGTAACTTTGGGGCAGGGGGCTGGTAAACCCCTAAATCCCGCTGTCTTTCCCCGCCAGCTGCCTGCGGTCGTGGTTCCAGCGGCAGCAGACGTGCCCCACGTGCCGCATGGACGTGCTCCGCGCCTCCCTCCCCGCGCAGCCCCCCCCGGAGCCCCCCGAGCAGCCGCAGCCCCCGCCGCAGACCCCGCCGGCGCCGCAGCCCCCGAACTGTGAGCATCAGCACCCCAAAAAAGGGGAAAATGAGCCCCCAAAAAGGGAAAACCCACCCCAGAAAGGAAAAACGTGCGCCCAAAAAGGGGAAAATCTGTCCCAAAGAGGAAAAAACCTACCCCAGAAAGGAAAAATGTGCCCCAAAAAAGGGGAAAACCTACCCCACAAAGGGAAAACCTACCCCAGAAAGGAAAAAAGTGCTCCAAAAAAGGGGAAAATGCACCCCAGAAAGGGAAAATGTGACCCCAAAATGGGAAAAGTCTGCCCTAAAGAGGAAAAAAAACGGCCCCAGAAAGGGAAAAACTTGCCCCAAAGAGGGGAAAATGCACCCCCAAAAAGGGAAAACCCACCCCAGAAAGGAAAAATGTGCCCCAAAAAGGGGAAAAGCCATCCTGAAAAAGGAAAAACTCACCCCAGAAAGGAAAAAAACAGCTCCCAAAAAGGGAAAAGCTGGTCCTGAAAGGAGAAACCGTGCCCCCAAAAAATAAAAACGTGCCCCAAAAAGGGAAAACAGGTCCCCAAAAAGGGGAAAGCCGCCCCAGAAAGGAAAAAAGTGCCCCCCAAAAAAGGGAAAACACCCCAAAGAAGGGGGAAAAGCCACCCCAGAAAGAAAACCCACACCCAGACCCACAGCTTTTTGCTTCTGGGATGCCCCAAAACTGTAGGATTTCAGCCTGGTTTTCGGGAAACTATAAGGGAACATCAAACCTACACCTTCAGGCAGTCGTTTTAAAGCAACTTCGGGGTATTTTGGCTCCGATTTCTCTTCTCCCCCAGTCCCGCGGGGGATGCTGCCGCCCTTTCCCCCAGGCATGTTCCCCTTCTGGCCCCCAAAAGGGAAAAAAAGGCCCCCAAAAGGGAAAAAAAGGCCCCAAAAAGGGAAAAAAAAAGGCCCCAAAAAGAAACCCTACACCCAAAACCACAGATTTCTGCTTTTGGGGTGTCCGAAAACTGTAGGATTTCAGCCTGAGTTTGGGGAAACTCGAAGCCAGCATCGAATCCATGCCTTCAACCAGTCATTTTAAGGGAATTTTGGGGTGTTTTGGCTGATTTCTCTCTCTTTTCCCCCAGTCCCGCAGGGGATGCTGCCGCCCTTTCCCGCAGGCATGTTCCCCTTCTGGCCCCAAAAAGGGAAAAAACGATCCCAAAAAGGGAAAAAACGATCCCAAAAAGGGAAAAAAACGATCCCAAAAAGAAACCCTACACCCAAAACCACGGCTTTTCGCTTTTTGGGTGCCCCAAAACCGTAGGATTTCAGCCTGATTTTGGGGAAACTCGAAGCCAGCATCGAACCTGCGCCTGCAGCCGACCGTTTTAAGGGAATTTTGGGGTGTTTTGGCTGATTTCTCTCTCTTTTCCCCCAGTCCCGCAGGGGATGCTGCCGCCCTTTCCCCCGGGCATGTTCCCCTTCTGGCCCCCCGTGGGGCCCTTCCCTCCCGCCCCCAACGGCTCCGAAAACCCGGCTCCGAGCCCCGCTGCCGCTTCAGGTGAGCCCCACCCCTCTCCCCACCCTGATTTTGGGGGCAAATCTTCCATTTCCCACCCCGTTCACCGCATTTTTTTTTAACCCCTTAGCTCCCAGGGCCGCCGACGCCTCCGCCCTTCCCCTCCCGCCCCCGTGGCTGGCGATGCCGTGGCCTCCGCTTTTCGGTAAGCCTCCGGTTGAGTTTTTAGGGGATTTTGGGGTGGTTTTTGGTTTGGTTTTTTTTTTTTTTTTTCCCTTCGTCCTTCACCGGCGGACCCCCGCAGGGTTCCCCCCGATGCCGGTGCCCCCCGCGGGCTTCGCGGGGCTGACGGCGGAGGAGCTGCGGGCGCTGGAGGGCCACGAGCGGCAGCACGTGGAGGCGCGGCTGCGGTGCCTGCGGGACATCCACACGCTGCTGGACGCCGCCATGCTGCAGATCAACCAGTACCTGAGCGTGCTGGCGGCGCTGGGGTAGGGCCGGGGGGGGGATTTGGGGTCGGGGGGGGGGGGTTGGGGGAGGATTTGGGGGGGATTTGGGGGGTTTGGGGGGTTTGGGGGGGAAATGGGGGGAATTTGGGGGGTTTGGGGGGGCTGGGAGGGGGCTTGGGGGGGAAATGGGGGGGATTTGGGGGGTTTGGGGGCTTTGGGGGGGGCTGGGAGGGGTGTTGGGGGGTGAAATGGGGGGAATTTGGGGGGTTTGGGGGGGCTGGGAGGGGGTTTGGGGGGGAAATGGGGGGAATTTGGGGGAATTGGGGGGGTTTGGGGGGGGCTGGGAGGGGGGTTGGGTGAAATGGGGGGAATTTGGGGGGTTTGGGGGGGAAATGGGGGGAATTTGGGGGGTTTGGGGGGGCTGGGAGGGGGTTTGGGGGGGAAATGGGGGGAATTTGGGGGGTTGGGGGGGGAAATGGGGATTTGGGGGCTTTGGGGGGGCTGGGAGGGGGTTTGGGGGGGAATTGGGGGGGTTTGGGGGGGAAATGGGAATTTGGGAGGTTTGGGGGGGCTGGGAGGGGGTTTGGGGGGGAAATGGGGATTTGGGGGTTTTGGGGGGGCTGGGGGAGGGGGTTTGGGGGGGAAATGGGGATTTGGGGGCTTGGGGGGGCTGGGAGGGGGTTTGGGGGGATTTGGGGGGTTTGGGGGGCTGGGAGGGGGTTTGGGGGGGAATGAGGGGGTTGGGAGGTGGAGAGGGGGGAATTTGGGGGGGAAACGGGATTTGGGGGGGAAAGGGGGGAAAGATCCATTGGGGTGTAATTGGGGAAGGGGAGGGGGCTTGGGGTCTGGGGGGATTGGGGGGAATTGGGGGGTGGGGGATTTGGGGGGGAGGAAAGGGGGCGTTTGGGGTGTGTGGGGAGAATTTGGGGGTGGGGGATTTGGGGGGGAAATTCAGGGGGAAAGGGGGGTTGGGGGGAAATGGGGGTGAAAGGGGTTGGGGGGAAATTGGAGGGGAAAGGCTGGATTGGGGGAAATTGGGGGGGAAATTGGGGGTTTGGGGAGGAAAGGGGGGGGGTGGGGAGAAATTGGGGGAAATGGGTAGGGGGAAGAAGAAGAAATTGGGGAAGGGGAAAATTGGGGAGGAAAAGGGAAAAATTGGGAAAGGGCAAATAGGGGAGGGGGGAGTGAGGCGGCCCCTCGCAGCCCAAAAGCCGTTTTGGGGGGTTTCCTTTTTAACCGTGTCTCCCCGTTTTCTCCCCCCAGGCCCCCCCGGCCCCCCACCGCTGCCCCCCAACCCCCCACCACCACGGAGCCCGGTGCCCCCTCGCCCCCCGCCGAGCCCAGCTCCTCCGGTGCGTGACTTTGGGGGGAATCGGGTCTCAGACCGGGTTCCAGACGGGGTTTGGAATTGGGTCTCAGACTGGGTTCCAGACCTGGTTTGGAATCGGGTCTGGAATCGGGTCTCAGACCAGGTCTCAGACCGGGTCTGGAATTGGGTCTCAGACCGGGTCTGGAATTGGGTCTCAGACTGGGTTCCAGACGTGGTTTGGAATCGGGTCTGGAATCAGGTCTCAGACCAGGTTTGGAATTGGGTTTGGAATCGGGTCTCAGACCGGGTTCTAGACCAGGTTTGGAATCGGGTTCCAGACTGGGTTCCAGACTGGGTTTGGAATCGGGTCTCAGACTGGGTCTGGAATCGGGTCTCAGACCGGGTTCTAGACCAGGTTTGGAATCGGGTTCCAGACTGGGTTCCAGACCGGGTTTGGAATCGGGTCTGGAATCGGGTCTCAGACCAGGTTTGGAATCGGGTCTCAGACCGGGTTCTAGACCGGGTCTGGAATTGGGTCTCAGACCAGGTTTGGAATCAGGTCTGGAATCGGGTCTCAGACCAGGTCTGGAATTGGGTCTCAGACTGGGTTCCAGACCTGGTTTGGAATTGGGTCTGGAATCGGGTCTCAGACCAGGTCTCAGACCGGGTCTGGAACCGGGTTTGGAACCGGGAGCTAACGGGTCCCTTTCCTCCCTTGCCCCCTCCCCCCAGATCCCCCGGGCCCCTCAGGCGCCGAAGGCTTCACCCCCCGCCCCGAGGAGGAGGAAGAGGAGGACGAGGAGGAGGAGGCCGAAGGCTCACCCGTGCCCGGCGAACCCGACACGGCCGAGCTGCGCCGCCGCCGCCTGCGGAAACTGGGGGCGCCGGCCCCGGCCCCCCTCCCTCTGACGGCCCCGGCCTCCCTTTTGGAGACCCCCTTCCCCCCCCCCCCGGAGGCCGCTGATGCCCTCGGCCTCCATTTTGGGGACGCTCAGAGGCCGCCGCTCCCCTCGGCCTCCGTTTTGGGGGGACCCTCGGAGGGCCGCTGCCCCCCTTCTCCTCTGTTTTGGGGGGGGAGGGGGGGGGCCTGGAAGCCGCCGCTCCCCTCGGCCTCCGTTTTAGGGACCCTTGGAGGCTGCCCCTCCCCCTCGCCCCCTCCGTTTTGGGGGCCCTTGGAGGCCGCTGTCCCCCTCGGCCTCCCTTTCGGAGACCCCCCCGAGGCCTCCTCTCCCCTCGCCCTCCATTTTGGAGCCCCCCCACGAGCCGCCCGCGCCCCCTTTTCCCCCACTTTTCAACCGCCCCCCCCCCCCCAAAAAAAAAAAAAAAAAGCAATCCGGAGGCTCACGGCCTCCCCTTTGGGGGAGTTCCCTCAGCAGCGCCCCCCTGACCCGTTTTCGCCCATTTTCACCCCATTTTTCTCTACCTCCGGATGTGGGACGGGGTTCGGTTATGAAAACACCGTCCCCCTTTGAAATTGCTCAAAACCTCGTGGTTTTAACCCGGTTTCCTTCTCGGGTACCCCCCCCCCCCCCCCCCCCCCCCCGGCGGCTCTCAACCCCCCCCCCCAGTTTTGGGGTCAAACCCTAAAGCTTTGAGCCATTTGGGATTTTGGGGTGCTTTCCGCCCCCCTCCTTGCAGTATTAACCCTTTATCCTCGGGACAGCCCCGGGGGGGGGGGGTTGGGGCGTTTCACCCCCTCGTGGCCCCAAAATGTGGGGTTTTCACCCCGTTTTCCCCCCCGGGGGGGCGACCCCGGCCGCAAACCCCGTTGGCCCTCGCCCTTCAGTGCCTCTTCGAACCCAGCGGGCTTCCAGGAGCCCCAAAATCTCAGGGAAAAACGGGGGCCGGGGGGGGGGGAGCGGGGCCCGGGGGTGGAATTTGGGGCTCGTTCAGGCGAAATCGGGCAATAACGGGGCGGGAGTTGGTCTTTTAATCCTTTTTTTTTTTTATAATTTGGAGTGGAAATGGCGGAGCTGCGGCCGGTCGAGGATTTTTGGGGTGGGTTCCTCGGGGTTTTCCTTCGTTTCGGGGCGGGTGTGAAAAGGGGAGCAAAGGAGGGGGGGTTGCGAAGGGGGGCATCTGGCCCCCAAAACGCCCCCTTTAACCCCAAAACCCTTCCTTTTGACCCTAAAGCCCCTCGTTTTGGCCCCAACTCCCTCCTTTGTGACCCTGAAACTCCTCCTTGTGACCCTAAAATCCCTCCTTTTCACCCCAAACTTTTTTTTGACCCCGAAACCCATCCCTTGCCCCCAGAGTCCCTCCGTTTGACCCTAAATCAGCCCATTTTGCCCCCAGGATCCCTCTTTGTCGTCCCAAAACCGCCCCCTTCGGTCCCAAATCCCTTTTTTTTTGACCCCAAACCCCTCCTTTTGACCCCCGAAACGCCCCGTTTTGACCCCAAATCCCCTCCCTTTGACCCTAAGCTCCTACTTTTCACCCTAACCCCCCCCCCTTTCACCCCCAAGCCCTCCCTTTGACCCCAAAACCGCCCCCTTTCACCCCCAAACCCCCTCCTTTTCGCCCCCCAAACCGCCCCCTTTGGCCCCAAAGCCGCTCCGTTTGACCCCAAACCCCCTCCTTTTCGCCCCAAAGCCCGCCCCCGTTAACTCACCCAGCCCCCCCTCTCCCGCCGCGGCGGGTTAATTATTTAATTTGTAAATAGTGTACACATTTGTAAGAGCTTAATTGTACATAGGCGGAATAAAGGCTGCAGGACAAGTCCTCCACGGGCCGCTCTGCTCACTCACCCCCTAATGCTTCCCTATGGCCGTCTCTATGGTTGGCGCCCAGCTCCGGGCCCTTCTAGCCTCGCTTCCGGCCTCGCCTCTATGGTGCCGCATCTCTATGGTGCTCTCTGTGCACCGCGGGTCCTCCAAGGGGGGCAGGAGGGCCGCTGGGCGCGGCCGCTCTGGGCAGCCGCCTCGGTGGTTCCGCCCGGAGCTTTGCGCGCCGCGCATGCGCCGTGGGGGAGGGGGGGGGGCAGCGAAATGGCGGCGGAGGGGCCTGAGGCGCCCGGGAGCGCTCAGGGGGCGCTGGGGGACGGCGACGGCGGCGGGGGGGGCAGCGGTGAGGGACGGGGGGGTTATGGGGGATTTTATGGGGTTTGGGGGGGGGGGGATAGGGAGGGTTTGTGAGGGGATTGGGGGGGGCTGGGGGGGTTATGAGGGGGCCTTGAGGTGGGTTGGGGGTTTTATGGGGTTTGGTGGGATTTATGAAGGGATTTATGGGGCTGGGGGGGTTACGGGGGGCCTTGAGGTGGGTTGGGGGGGGCTTCTGGGGGTTTTATGGGGTTGGGGGGCGTTGTGGGGGGGCTGGGGGGGATTTTATGGGGTTTATGAGGGAAATTATGGGGCTGGGGGGTGGTTGGGGGGGGCCTTGAGGTGGGTTGGGGGGGGCTTTATGGGGATTTTATGGGGTTTGTGGGGGTTATGGGGGAGTTGTGGGGTTTGGGGGGGGCTTTGTGGTGGGTTAGAGGGGGTTATGAGGGGGTTTATAAGGTCTGGGGGGGATTTTATGGGGTTTGGGGGGATATGGAGGGTTTGTGAGGGGATTTGGGGGGGCTATGGGGGGGCCTTGAGGTGGGCTGGGGGGGCTTATGAGGGGTTAAGGGGGTTACGGGGGTCTTTGGGGTGGGTTGGGGGGGTTTATGGGGCTGGGGGGATTAAGAGGGGATGCTTTGGGGGGTTAGGGGGGGTCTGGGGGTTACGGTATTGGTTAGGAGCGGTTATGGGTTTTGGTGGGGGTTTGGGGGGGGTTATGAGGGTAGGTTGGGGCGTGGGGGGGTCTGTGGGGAGGGTAAGGGGGGGTTATGGGATGGGGGGAGCTATGGGGCAGTTTGGGGGGGTTATGGGGCGGTTTAGGGTGGGCTGTGAGATAAGTTTGGGGGTTACGGGGTGGGGGAGTTATGGGGTTGGTTGGAGCTTGGGGGGGTTGCGGGGTAGGTTGGGGGGGAACATTGGGGCTGGGGAACTGGGGGGGGTTGGGGGGGGTTATGGGGTGGGGGGGGCTCCAGAGCTGAGCGTTATGGGGCTGGGGGAGTTCTGTAGTGTTTATAGGGCAGCAACAGGGGCTGTGGTGATAAACAGCGGGGGAAACAATCCTGGGGGGAGCCCTAATTGGGCGGGGGGGCACCCCAAACCCTTTTCTTAACCCCATTTCCCCCCCCCCTGCAGCCCCCGCGGCGGAGCTGCCGCCCCCCGAGCCCAGCAGCACCGAGGACGAGCGCGGCGCCGGCCCCGACCCCCAGAGCTGCAACGGCGCCGCCGCCGCCCCCCCCGAGCCCGAGGAGCCCCCCCCGGCCCTTCCCGAGGCCCCCCCGGCCCCCCAGGACCCCGAGCCCCCCGCGGACGAGGCCGCCCCCGGTTACCCCCCGGACTTCGAGAAGTTCTGGCGGGCGGCGCGCGACAACCCCCACGACTTCACCGCCTGGACCGAGCTGCTGCAGTACGTCGAGCAGGAGGTGGGCAAAGCTTGGGCAAAAAGCTCGTTAGTGCCCTAATTAACAGCGCCCGGGGCGCCCACCCCATTAAAAATTTCATTAAAACACGCTACGAGGTGGTGGCCCCGTTAAATCTTCGTTTAAGTTCTGTCTGAGTTTCCAGTCCTATTAAGTTTTCGTTAAAACTTCCTGCTGCTTTCCAATCCTCTTAAATCTTGGTTAAAATCCCCCGTTAGTTTCAAGATTTGTTAAATTTTCATTCAAATTTTGAATTTGAAGCCCCATTAAATCTTAATTAAAAGTCTTGGAGTTTCCAGCCCCATTAAATCTGCACTAAAACTCGTTATTAGTTTCTACTCCTGTTAAATCTTCATTAAAATTCTCCGTTACTTTCCAATCCTATAAAGTCTTTGTTAAAGCTCTTCGTTAGTTCCAAGTTTTGTTAAATTTTCATTCAAATTTGGAATTTTCGGCCCCATTAAGTCTTCATTAAAACTCTGAGTTTCTAGCACCATTAAATTTTCATTAAAACTCCCCCGTTATTTTCCAATCCTATTACATTCTCGTTAAAATTCCCCATTAGTTTCCAGTTTTGTAAAATTTTCATTAAAGTTCTGAGTTTTCAGCATCATTAAATCTTAAGGAAAACTTTTTTTGGAGCTTCCAGTCCCATCAAATATTCGTTAAATCTTCTCCTGATTTTCCAGTCCTATTAAATCTTCATTAAAATTCTCCGTTAGTTTCTAGCCCCATTAAATTTTCGTTAAAATTCTGAGTTTTCAGCCCCATTAAATCTTCGTTAAAACTCTCTTTGCGTTTCTGGTCATACTAAATTTTCATTAAATCTTTTTATTAGTTGCTAGTCCTATTAAATCCTCGTTAAAATTCTCTATTCGTTTCCAATTTTGTTAAATTTTCATTAAAATTCTGAGTTTTCATCCCTGTTAAATCTTCCTTAGAACTCTGAGTTTCCAATTCTATTGAATCTTCATTCAAACTCTTTATTAGTTTCGAGTCCTATTGAATCCTTGTTAAAATTCTCCGTTAGTTTCCAGTTTTCTTAAATTTTCATTAAAATTCTGAATTTTCAGCCCTGTTAAATGTTAATTAAATCTCCCCTTGGGTTTTTAGTTCTATTAAATTTTCTTTAAAACGCTTCGTTAGTTTGTAGTCTATTAAATCTTTGTTAAAATTTTCTGTTAGTTCCCAGTCCTATAAAATGTTTGTTAAAGTTGTCCGTTAGTTTCAAGTTTTGTTAAATTTTCATTCAAATTTGGAATTTTCAGCCCTGTTAAATTTTCATTAAAACTTTGAGTTTCCAGCCCCATTAAATCCTTGTTAAAACTCCCCATTATTTTCCAGTCCTATTAAATGCTCATTAAAATTCCCCATTAGTTTCCAGTTTTGTAAAATTTTCATTAAAATTTTGAGTTTTCAGCCCCATTAAATCTTAATTAAAACTTCCTCGGAGTTTCCAGTCCCGTTAAATATTCATTAAAACTTTTTGTGAGTTTCCAGTCCTATTAAATCTTCGTTTAAACTCTTCTTGAGTTTCCAGCCCCGTTAAATCTTTGTTAAAATTCTCCGTTAGTTTCCAATCCTATTAAATTTTCGTTAAAATTCTCCATTAGTTTTTAGCCTTGCTAAATTTTCATTAAAATTCTGAGTTTCCAGCCCCGTTAAAACCCCATTTAAAAAAAAAAAAACGTTGAAAGAACCCCGTTAAAACCCCGTTAAAGCCCCATTCCACCATCCCATTAAACCTTTGTTAAAACTAACGCCCCCCGTTAAAGTTGGAGTAAAAATCAATTTTCATCCCAATTAAAACTTAATTAAAGGTTTTCGTGAGCCTTTTCCTTGTCAAATCTTCATTAAAATTCTCCCTTAATTTCCAGCCCCGTTAAGTCTTCATTAAAACTCCCCGTTAATTTCCAGCCTTCGTTAAAGCTTCCCTTGCGCCTTAAACCTTATTAAAACCCTTCCCAAGCCTCCACCCCATTAAAACTTCATTAAAACTCTCCCCAGGCCACTGCCCCGGGGGAAATTAACGTTAAAACGTTAAAAACGTTCATTAAAATGTTAATTAAACCTTGCTCTGAGTCCGTGCCCTGTTAAATTTTCATAAAAACATTCTGTTAAAACTCACGCCAAATAAAAATCCTATTGAAATTTAAATTAAAAATCATTTTAAGATGCTGTTTGTGTTAAAATTTGGTTAAAATTCATTTTAATCTGATTATAATTAACTTTAATCTGCTACAAAAACCCACGATATTGTCAGAAACTGCCTCGAAAATTCATTTTAAGACGCCGTTTGGCTTGAAATTTGGATAAAATTCATTTTAATATGCTAAGAAAAGCCACGATATTGTCAGAAACTACCTTGAAAATACATCTCCAGGCACTGGCTTGAAATTTGGTTAAAATTCGTTTTAATCTGGTTATAATTAACTTTAATTTGCTCCAAAAACCCACGATATTGTCAGAAGCTGCCTCAAAAATTGATTTTAAGGTGCCATTTGGCTTGAAATTTGGTTAAAATTTGTTTTAATGCTACAAAAACCTGCAATATTGTCAGAAACTGCCTCAAAATCCATTTTAAGGCGCCCTTTGGGTGAAAATTTGGTTAAAACTCACTTTAATCTGGTTATAATTAACTTTAACGTGCTCTGAAAACCTGCGATGTTGTCAGAAGCTGCCTCGAAAACTGATTTTAAGGCGCCGTTTGGGTTAAAATTTGTTTTAATGTCCTACAAAAAAGCATGATATTGTCAGAAGCTGCCTCAAAATTCATTTTAAGAGGCAGTTTGGGTTAATGTTTGGTGAAAATTCATTTTAATCTGGTTAAAATTAACTTTAATCTGCTCTGAAAACTCACGATGCTATCAGAAACTGCCTCAAAAATCCATTTTAAGACACCATTTGGCTTGAAATTTGGTTAAAATTTGTTTTAATGTCTTACAAAAAAGCATGATATTGTCAGAAGCTGCCTCAAAATTCATTTTAAGGCGCCCTTTGGGTGAAAATTTGGTTAAAACTCACTTTAATCTGGTTATAATTAACTTTAACGTGCTCTGAAAACCTGCGATGTTGTCAGAAACCCCCTGGAAAATTCATCTTAAGGCGCCCTTTGGGTTAAAATTCGGTTACAACAAACCGCGATCGTTTCCGAGCCTCGCGGTGTTGTCCGAAAAGGCCCCTTTTCGCCCCAAACCCCCTCTCCCCCCCCCGCAGAACCACCTGCCGGCCGCCCGCAAGGCTTTCGACGCCTTTTTCTCGCACTACCCGTACTGCTACGGCTACTGGAAGAAGTACGCCGACATGGAGCGCCGCTTCCACTGCGGGCCCGAGACCGAGGAGGTGCGCGGGGTCCCGGGGAGGGGGTTCGGGGGCTGCGCGGGGATTTTGCCACGGTTTTGGGGTCCTCAGGGTGTTTTGGGGTGCTACACGCTGCTTTTGGGTTGGTTTTGCCACAATTCTGTGGTCTCCGAGATGTTTTGGGGGCTACACGCTGCTTTTATCACAAGTTTGGGGTGCTACACGCTGATTTTCCCATGATTTTGGGGTCCCCGAGGCATTTCGGGGTGCTACACGCTGCTTTTGCAGTGATTTTGCCACGGTTTTGGGGTCCTCAGGGTGTTTTGGGGTGCTACACGCTGCTTTTAGGTTGATTTTGCCACGATTTTGGGGTCCCCAAGGCATTTTGGGGTGCTATACGCTGCTTTTGGGTTGGTTTTGCCACAATTCTGTGGTCTCCGAGATGTTTTGGGGGGCTACACGCTGCTTTGATCACAAGTTTGGGGTGCTACACGTTGAATTTTGCCATGATTTTGGGGTCCCCGAGGTGTTTTGGGGTGCTACACGCTGCTTTTGCTTTGATTTTGCCATGATTTTGGGGTCCCCGAGGCATTTTGGGGTGCTACACGCTGCTTTTGCGTTGATTTTGCCACGGTTTTGGGGTCCTCAGGGTGTTTTGGGGTGCTACACGCTGCTTTTGGGTTGGTTTTGCCACAATTCTGTGGTCTCCGAGATGTTTTGGGGTGCTACACGCTGCTTTTATCACAAGTTTGGGGTGCTACACATTGAATTTTGCCACTATTTTGGGGTTCCCGAGGCGTTTTGGGGTGCTACACACTGCTTTTGCTTTGATTTTGCCATGATTTTGGGTTCCCCGAGGCATTTTGGGGTGCTACACGCTGCTTTTGCGTTGATTTTGCCATGGTTTTAGGGTCCTCAGGGTGTTTTGGGGTGCTACACGCTGCTTTTAGGTTGGTTTTGCCACGATTTTGGGGTCCCCAAGGCATTGCAGGGTGCTATACACTGCTTTTGGGTTGGTTTTGCCACAATTCTGTGGTCTCCGAGATGTTTTGGGGTGCTACACGCTGCTTTTATCACAAGTTTGGGGTGCTACACATTGAATTTTGCCACTATTTTGGGGTTCCCGAGGCGTTTTGGGGTGCTACACGCTGCTTTTGCAGTGATTTTGCCACGGTTTTGGGGTCCTCAGGGTGTTTCGGGGTACTACACGCTGCTTTTGGGTTGGTTTTGCCACGATTTTGGGGTCCCCAAGGCATTTTGGGGTGCTACACGCTGCTTTTGGGTTGGTTTTGCCACAATTCTGTGGTCTCCGAGATGTTTTGGGGTGCTACACGCTGCTTTTATCACAAGTTTGGGGTGCTACACGTTGAATTTTGCCATGATCTTGGGGTCCCCAAGGTGTTTTGGGGTGCTACACGCTGCTTTTGCTTTGATTTTGCCATGATTTTGGGGTCCCCGAGGCATTTTGGGGTGCTACACGCTGCTTTTGCGTTGATTTTGCCACGGTTTTGGGGTCCTCAGGGTGTTTTGGGGTGCTACACGCTGCTTTTGGGTTGGTTTTGCCGCAATTCTGTGGTCTCCGAGATGTTTTGGGGGGCTACACGCTGCTTTTATCACAAGTTTGGGGTGCTACACGTTGATTTTCCCATGATTTTGGGGTCCCCAAGGTGTTTCGGGGTGCTACACGCTGCTTTTGCTTTGATTTTGCCCCAATTTTGGGGCCCCTGAGGTTTTTTGGGGTGCTACACATTAGTTTGGCATTGATTTTTGCCATGATTTTGAGGTCCCCGAGGTGTTTTGGGGTGCTACACGCTGCTTTTGCGTTGATTTTGCCATGGTTTTGGGTCCTCGAGGCATTTTGGGGTGCTACACGCTGCTTTTGGGTTGGTTTTGCCACAATTTTGTGGTGTCCAAGATGTTTTGGGGGGCTACGCGCTGCTTTTATCACAATTTTGGGGTGCTACACGTTGAATTTTGCCATGATCTTGGGGTCCCCAAGGTGTTTTGGGGTGCTACACTTTATTTTTGTGGGTTTTTTGCCACAATTTTGGGGTTCCCGAGGCATTTTGGGGTGCTACACATTAGTTTGGCATAGATTTTTGCCATGATTTTGCGGTCCCCAAAGCGTTTTGGGGTGCTACACATTGCATTTGTTTTGATTTTGCCATGATTTTGGGGCCCCTGAGGTGTTTTGGGGTGCTACACGCTGCTTTTGCATTCATTTTGCCACGGTTTTGGGGTCCTCAGGATGTTTTGGGGTGCTACACGCTGCTTTTGGGTTGGTTTTGCCACAATTTTGTGGTCTCCGAGATGTTTTGGGGTGCTACACGCTGCTTTTATCACAATTTTGGGGTGCTACACGTTAATTTTTACCATGATTTTGGGGTCCTCAGGGGTGTTTTGGCGTACCACACACTGATTTTGTGTTGATCTTGCCATGATTTTGGTGTCCTTGAGGTGATTTGGGCTACCACATGCTGATTTTGTGTTGGTCTTGCCACGCTTTTGGGGTCCCCGAGGCGTTTTGGGGTGCTACACTCTGCCTTTACCATGATTTTGGGCTGCTCCACGTTGCTCTTTGCGTTGATCTCGCCACGCTTTTGGGGTCCTTGAGGTGTTTTGGGATGCTACACGCTGCTTTTATCATGATTTTGGGGTGCTACGTGTTGAATTTTGCCATGATTTTGGGGTCCCAGAGGTGTTTTGGGGTACCACATGCTGAGTTTGTGTTGATTTTTACCATGATTTTGGGGTCCCAGAGGCATTTTGGGTGCT
>NW_026110188.1:0-99558 GCF_013377495.2 Cygnus atratus | reverse complement strand
TGCAGCTGTGGATGGGGCAAACAAATAAAATATGTTTAAGTGAATGAGGTCTCCTAACCAAAAATGGAGATATTAGAGTAGAGGAGCAGTGTGGGTAATTTTTGAATTTTTTTACAAGTATGATTTTTTAAGACCTTTGCAACCAAAGGTAAGTGCTTTGCTGCATTTGCTTGAAGGTTTATAGAGTAATTAAGAGGTGCATCCAAACCGTTGAAACTGAAGTTTCTGATCTGATATGTCTGCCTTCAAAGGCATCAGCGTCAGAAATATCTATCATAATAATGCAGAAAGTCTGTTGGAGTGGGAATGAATCACTGGTCTTGAGGCACTTTGTAAACAGTAAAGGTGAGTAATGAGAAGTCGTCAGTATATCTTTGTGCTTAGCTAGCCTTTTTACAAAACAATACCAATTTTTTGGCAATTTTGCCCTTATCAAAGGCACACTCTCCTATTGTCCTTTACTTTAAAACTGTTTGCATGGGAGATTCTGGATTTCAAAGAGTGCAGGCGCCCTGTGTTTGCTGGAAAGGGTAGGGTTTTGATGGCCATACCCTGAATTAGAGTAATCACTCCTTTGGAAAAATCTATACATCGTGCCTAGGCACAGCATGTGCCCCTTACAGTGAGACTGTAGGCAGTAGAGTTGGGAGAAATACTTGAGCTGTGCTTCACCCTTTGTCCTGAAATAGCTAAACTGGGCAGGGGGCAAGAGTTACGTACACATAATTTTGTTTTTATGCACACATATACCTGCTATCAGGCACACAATATTAAAGTCCTTTGGCTTCAAAATTATGCAACACTGATACGTGATACACTGCGATGGAAACGAATTACTCTCTGCTATTGGAATATAAAAATGAGCACCATAAGCTGAACTTAATGAATGCACATCTGTAGGCACTCCTGGTGCAGGACAGCATTCAGAATGTACACCAGATAGTTTTGGCTTAGAAACATTAGCAGGGTTTTACGTCCATTTTTCTGAAATCGGATCCAGCAACTTCTCCCTGCTTCCTGGGCTGCTTGGTGCACAGGGTCAAATGCAAAGGTGATGCACACCAGGCCAACCGATCGCATGGGTGCGTTTGTCACAGTCCTGTCCCTGTCCATCTAGCTCGTGGCCCTTGGCAGACTGCCCCGCGTGCTCCACACAACGCTGGCTTGCTGTGCGCAAGAGGTGACCCGACTGTATCAGCATCGTGGCTCTCAACGTGGCTGCTGCTGCGTGCCCTTTGCGGGATGAGGACAGGGAACAGTGCTGGGTGTACCCTTGGATGTGCCAGCGTGGAACTGCACGTCATATTCCTCTGGGTAGCTGCAGAAAACACCTTTCCCTTCCTGGTTTAGGGTGATGTGAGGTTCACTGATCCAAGGCCCTGGTCTCCTTTAAGCCCTGTGTGAGCTCTTTGGCCCTGAAACACATTCGTAGTTGCTGAAGGTTCCTTACGAACAAGTAGTCTACTAAAATTTCTGTTGTGCCCAAGGTAATGCAAGTTGACTTGCAGTCTGCTAATGTAGCCCTTTAAAACATAATGGTGAGTGTATGCAGGGTACAAAAAGGTGAAAAGGTGTGTTAGTGTCAGTGTGAGAGAAGTGCAGGATCTGCTGGGCTAATACCGGAGGAGTACTGTGGCTGGTAGCTATAAGAGACAGTGCAGTCAAGCCCGTCTGGCTTCTTAAAGCATTTCGTAAAGCATTTCATAAAGCAGTCTAGCCACTTTTTGGCTTTATCAGAAAAGAGATCGGTTTGTTCAGCTCTTGAAGGGATCCCTGGAGCAGTCTTGTGTGGCTCGGACTTGGGTTTCTGGGAACTGGGAGTCAAGGAGGGAGCAGTCCCAGCTGGCCAGGCAGACATCCTCTGGGATAGAGACTGCTTTTTATCCATCGGGCACGCTGTAAAGCCTAAAGATGGGTAACCTAAATTGCTCTTTAGTCAACCTATTAGTACGTCAGGCTAATAACTGCTTGATATACAGGTGCAAAGTCTGATAGGTGCTCTGGTAATTCTCCATTTTGAGGGATAAAAATGGAAATGCAACTACTGAGCATTTGCTTATTGCACATTTGGAATCTCAAAACACATCAGAAGCTTTCAATGGGCAGCCTGGTCTGTTGGGAGGTATCCCTGCCCTTGGCAGGGGGGTTGGAACTTCGGCTTTAAGGTCCCTTCCAACCCAAACCATTCTGCGATTCCAAGATTTCTATGTAGAAAGTTTTTTTAATAACCAAAATACTCACCTGTTGGCTGAATGTTCAAGTGTGCACCAGTGACTAAGCTTACCTCTTTTTCTTAACCAGCTTACAGCTTTGATGGCTTAATACCAATGATGAATGGAGGAGTTGAGGACGATGCTGACAATATGCACGTTGACAGAGAGTTTGCTGTTGTATCAGGTGGGAGTGGACAGTTTCCTGTTAACTACAACAACATTCAAATGGTTGAAGACACCAAACAACAGGAGAGTAGTTCTGTTGGACCAAAAGAAATTGAAATATACACTGTTTCTGCAATGCAAACGCCTTGTCGTTGCAAGAACCAATATGCATTTTATTTTTAAGTATAAGACTTAATTCTTTAATTTTGCACATTGTCATCTAGAGTCTCGAAAACTATTGTATTGCTGTAACACCCACTATTCTGGGGTTTTAGTGGGTATCTAAAATTAGCTGTTTCATGACAAATATTGTAATGGTGAAAGAGAAGGTTTGTTAGTAGTTCTCAGATAAACAGAAATTGACAATGGCTGTTTCACTTTTAACTTAAGGCTTGTGTTATGTTGTGCCTTGCTTTTAGTTGCTATGATTTCAGGTTAAAGAAATTTCAGAAACAATTTAAATGAATCATTTCATTTCCATTAAATAGATTTAATTGCTAATAAGATTTGATAGGGAAACATTGTAGCACTTATATAGCTTTGAAAATAATATAACAACTAAACTATATTCAAAATAGTTCAAAAAATGCTATGTAGGATAGTCTAGACATACACAGTATGTTTAAAATTTATTCAGACAGCAATATAAGTGCAGGATCCTGCTATGAGCAAATCTGTGGTTTTTAATGCAAATAAAAAGCTGCATATTGCTGGTCTTAAACTGGTATTTGGAACTAAAGTACCTTGGAAAATTGTTTGGACTTTGTACGTTGATCTTCATGAAACAGTCATAATGTTAGTAGTGTTAGTGAATATTAATGGTCTAAGATTTTTTCAGGGCTGCTGAATCAAGACGCTTTTGGTAACCCCGGGGTGTTTATAGAGTTACTATTATAGTGCGTTATTATTATATTGAGAAATGAATTTCTTAGTGTGTTCTGTGATAAAAATGTTTATGCTTTGTACCACAGATCAGATTCGCCAAAGGGAATGATAACGGATAGATATTTTAATATATTAGAAGTAATATATATACATATATATACAGTCAGTACTTAAAAAGTAGATTATGATATTTTCCAGTGATAATTACCAAGTGTTCTTATTTATGGAAAAACGATTGTCTTTCATGAATATTCTCTATAACTATAGGTGCTAATTTTTAAAAAGTAGTAACATTCTACAATTATCACTAGAATTATTCATTACCTACTTTTGCATATTAACTAACAATAGTGCCATTTTTATTAAATTTGATTTGGCAAAGCCAGCCTATGAGGGTTTATTTTTAAACAGTTAACATTTTGCACTTTTCAGTTAATAAACACTATCTGAAATTCCTTCTGTGCGTTTTCATCACTGAAGTATTAGCTCTGATGTCTTGATGGGTTTGGGTGCTTTTTTTTCACTTTCAGTAAGAATTTGTGGTTAGCAAGTTCAGTTGATGTTGTTATTTTAACTCATGTAGGGATGAAACAGGAAATTCCAGTTAGTATATCCACCGAGTTACAAAATTAATACATTTCTTGGCATTGTGTATTGCTGTATGTGAAGTATCAGTATCGTAATCCATATTTCAAATCATATCCATGTGGAGGACTAATAGAGAACCAAAGCTTCTGGTTCTTCCTTGTCAAACAGTGGTACTCATAATACATCACTTAAGCAAAAACCCAAAGTTTTATAATTGTGGAAAGTTACCCGCAGACTAATTTATGGGCTTGATTTGGAAATACAGAGTAAATACAACCCTGTTTTGCACATAGGTTTATGCATTCGTGTATACTCAAACATATGTGCACGTATCCAAGGTCAAGAACAATGTAAAATCTTCAAATGTCACCTTATAGGTCTGTATTTCTACATTTGCCTTGCTAATCTTTACTAGTAGGCATTTTTAAGGCAGAATATATCATGCAGCTTTTGAGCTAGTACTTTTGAGTACCACTGCAAAAAAATACATTTCAGACACACTGCTGAAATCTGTTAATGGAAATAATAATTATTGTACTAATTACTAAATTCAAAAGAGAAATTGCTTTAAAACAGTTGTCTCTTTTTTTGCATGCACATTTTTAGAATTTTGTTTCCTGCCATTAACCTTTTTTAGTCTTCTGTGCACTCTGCTGTTGCTATTGTATGGCCTTTTGCATGTGGATTGTACAGATGTTACTATAAACTCATTAAATATAAACCTGCTCACGATCTTATCTAGCAGGCTGCTAGATAAACTGAAGTACTTTCTGAATAAAGGAACTTTGAAACATTTTATGTTAGCCTCCCAACATAATATTTCTTTTTTTTTGGCCTACTTCAGAGTATACCATGCTGTGAGAGTGACCGCTGAAAAGAAAAAAATAAAAAATAAATAAAATAAACACAGATTAATTATTACTGAAAATAAAATAAAAGAAAAAAAACAACTCATCACCCTCTCACAGATACTCAGTTCTTGTACATATATAATGTTTTATCCCAAGAGGGCATTACATTTAGGATGGAAAGAAGCCTTTTATTCCACCTTTCAAAATGCTGTCCGGAATGCTGCCTGCTACACTTGTTTCATAGAGTTAAATGAAATCATTTCTGAGCAGTTCACCTTGTCTTTGAAAGATTAATACGAGTATATTTGCACATTGAACGTAGGTAGATTTTGACATCACAATCCTTGACTCAAGCTTAGTGATCAGCTCTCCTTACTTTGAACTACCTATGTTGTTACAAATAAAGAAAGGGTAGATTTATTTACAAAGCTGTGTATGGAAACATTTTTAAAATCAGTGGAGTATAGTGGAGACATTTTGATGTATTTCGATTTATTCTTAATTTTTGGTGACAGGTGTATTTCTTAATGCAGATATGAATAGCAGTAGCTCCATATTGAATGCACTGACAAATGGATGTGCCATCAATGGACATTTGGATTTCACCGCCGCGCAACAGCTCAGTGGGATGGATACCAGGCGTGAGGAGTGTTTAACAATAACACCTAACGGAATCATTCCTGGAATAACTTCTCCCGGTAGGCATCGAATTCATACCAGTAATGGCACCGAGGAGCCGGAAAAGGCCATGAATAATCCCACTGATATGTGTGGGTCTCTTCATCTGAATGGAAGCCCGAGTAGCTGCGTTTCTAACCGGCCCTCGTGGGTGGAAGACCCTGGAGATACTTTGCACTATGGACACTACCATGGTTTTGGGGATACTGCTGAAAGCATCCCCGAGCTTAGTAGTGTTGTTGAGCATTCCAATTCTGTTAAAGTTGAACAGAGGTATGACAATACTGTCTTAGGCACAATGTATTTGTACCATGGTTCCTAGATCAATGACCTTTATATCAAATGCTTATTGAAATTGCTACCAAATGAATCTGGGGGGACAAAATCCTCACATAGCATTAAATTTGAAGATTGCAACTTATTGCTATTTTTACACTTTGTTTATATGAAAAGTAAACCTTTAATTTGACAGCCTTATACAATAGTTGTAGTTTGTTGCATGTATGGGGCTTATTTAGTGATAAAATAGGTGCTGTTATGATGGAATGGTTATTTTCATTTTTTATGGAATGTTCTGGTTTTGTATTTTTTTATTTCTCAGCTTGTGAACACTATCTTTCCCTTTTTAGAGCTGTTTCCCCTTTTATTAAAACAACGTTTAAATGAATTTTGTGAAGAAAATGTTACATATGTGCATACTTAGAAGTAAAGATTTTCCTTTTCCCTATCTTCTGCTGAAGCTATGGTAGCAATATCAATGCCAGCTATCACTATGCAAGGTTGAAAAGTGGCAATCTTACAGAGCTTCTCTGACTTTACGGTTTTGTACATTTGTTCAGTATAATTAGATGTTCATCTTTACATTTTTTAAGCAAGTTGTTTAAAAATGCAGAGACAAAATTTGGAAAAAGTTAAACATTAACTTTTCCGTAGCATAGGAGTGCTTTTTATTGTTGTTGGGCTCTTTGCATTATAGAGTGGGAAGGTGGGTTGCCTTTGTTCAGTCGCAGTTGGGTGTGCCTCAGGTTAGTTCTGAATTTGTGGCATCTTCCTTTTGCTTCTCTTCTTTATGTGTATGCTTGATATTTTACCATAGCTCACAGACTGGAGGCATGTTGGCACTGTTCTGCTTTGTATGCAGTTTAAAATTACTGTTACTTGTTAGAGAATTTGCCAGGTCAAAATATTTGAGTTTGACTGTCTTGGATATACATTTATTGTCCTTTTTTTAACATGCTTTGAAAATGTAATGTTGTGTACTCTGGGCTATGCTCATGGATATACATTGTATTTAAAGCTTAATACACAAATCAAAATTCATATAAGTGCACTATATGAGCACTAATAATATAAGTTGCTGCTTTGTGATATGATAAATGAAGAGTGGGTGGGAAGAATATGGTAAACGAGATAAGCCCTCTGAATTGTGTTGATTTTTTTGTTTGTTTTGTTTAAAAAGGGATCTTTACAAATTGGATTTAAAAAATAAACATATTACATTGTATCTGAATACCGTGTTTAGACATTATATTTTTGTTGGCAATTTGAGCAAGTTCTTAATAGCTTTAAATCATGTTTCTCCGTGATCTTTCTCAGTGCAACTGTAGAACTGCTTAATTTTGTCAGTGTTTGGAAGCAAATGTGAACAACTGAGTAAGTTGTCCTTGACTGAATCACAGAAACACACACAAGATATTCTGACTGTAAAGGTTGTATCAGCCCTGAACTGCAAAAATAGGTTAAAAACACTGGCTGTCTGATTTTCCTGGAAACTGTACTCTCCCTTGAACATTTTCACATAAAATGGTACAGACTGCAGAGAAGTCAATATTTTAAATACACTTTACACTCCGTGTGGTTCACCATACGATACCCGCGGTGTATTCAGATGGAAAGCTGCATTCTCGCTGAGCTGCACTGGTAGGAAAATTGACCGGGCATTTTGCAGATTGTTGGCCAGACCAGCAAAATTCCTTGGTGCCTTCTGGAGACAAACAAGATGATTAAAGAAAGGTGAATCCCACCTGAGACAAGCTATTTCTGGCATGCGTGTAACTATTTGCATGTGCTTGAAGAACTGCATCCGGGCTGTGTTCTTAATTTAATTTGCTGATGTGGTGCCTAGAGGCACGTGCTGTTGCCATCATGCTAACAAAAGACATTAGCTTAAATTTGTTGTTGTGCTTGGTTTGGGGATTTTTTTTTAGTATTTCCAGAGTTTGCTGCATGTGCTTGTTTTTTTGTTTTTCTAATACATCAAAGCATCTTATAATAAGCATTGTCATCTCAAGTACTTAGCTATAAACTGAATCCTCAAGGATTTTCTTTGGGTATCAACTAAGTTTGCATGTGTCTGTTCACATATTAAAATTTTAGGTACATGACTCTAACATGACAAGATTTGTAGTCTGTAAGACACGATCTTTAGAACTGTGTACACTCGGGTTTCATTCACTTGCTTTTCACATCTCTTCACCTTAAAATACTTTGGAAGACGCTGTGTTTCAAATTCAAAGAGAGGGCTTGCAGCTTTACTTTAAAAAGCACTTCTTGTGAATTCATCTGTGTGTGTGTGTTCAGCCACTTGCTAGTAGACACACAGATTTCAAGGTGTGTATCTGCTGACAGGCACAATGGAAGCTAAATATTAAATTCTAATTAAATGCAGAAGACCAGTGAAGACCATACGACGTAGACGTGCTGTGTGGGTTTGCTAGGTAGCTTCCATTACTGGTAATGTTGCAAAAGGCAGAAGTCTGTGACAGTATGATCTCTGACACGAGCTGAGATGTAGAGTTCTTTAAACACAAAAAATTATAAAAATTCTGAGACTGCCTTTTTTACAGGTGCTTTTTGAGACAATATCAGAGGCCAACCAAAATCTTGTTTTTAAATTGTTCCATAAATTTTCAGTACAACATGAAATAGTCGTCAAATCACAGCATGGTTGAGGTTGGCAGATACATGCGCATGAGTAGGGTACTGTTACAAACCCATAGCACCCTCTGGAATTTACTGTTTTCCAATTTAACTTGTAGTTTCAAATGTATGCAGGCAATAAACCTGTAAGAGTAACGAAGCTAATGGGCCCAATTGCATCACTGGCTGGAGAGGAATTACTAGATTAAGAATTTATACCATCAAGTGCGGACTTAGTTGTAGCAGGTATAATCATGTCTTTCTACATTTAATCACCGATGACACAGAGGCATTATTTTAAAATATTTTGTTGTTAAAATACTGAGGACTTTTCCGGGTTTGCTTCATTAAACCAGCTGAAAAATTCTAAAAGCCTGGTAGGGCTCACAAGCCCTCTTCAGGCCTGCACAATGAAGTTTCAGATGCTAACAGAGTCACGGAATCATGGAATGTCCTGAGTTAAAAGGGACCCATGAGGATCATCGAGTCCAACTCCTGGCACCACACAGGACCACCCAAAAACAAAGCCCAATGTCTGAGAGCATTGTCCAAATGCTCCTTGAACTCCGGCAGGCTCGGTGCCATGACCACTGCCCTGGGGAGCCTGTCCCAGTGCCCGACCACCCTCTGGGTGCAGAACCTTTCCCTAACACCCAGCCTGACCCTCCCCTGTCCCAGCTCCATGCCCTTCCCTCGGGTCCTGTCGCTGTCCCCAGAGAGCAGAGCTCAGCGCCTGCCCCTCCGCTCCCCTCGTGAGGGAGCTGCAGGCCGCCATGAGGCCTCCCCTCAGCCTGCTCTGCTCTGGGCTGAGCACACCAACGGACCTCAGCTGCTCCTCATACGTCTTGCCCTCCAGACCCTTTCAAGGCTTTATCAGCTGACCATTGTTCTATGTGATGCTTTGTCTTAGCATTATTTTGGTTCTGGGAATGGTTCTCTGAAACTAAAGTTCACTTTCTAGATTCCTACTTTCACCTAGATTTAACACCATTGCCCTTCCATGTATTTCATATGGAATGCACTGCCCAGTTACTGTCAGCATCCTCTTGGTTGCCCCCTTGACTGAGGTTCGATTTTGTGTGAAATTTCAGTTGACCTTTTTCCAGTTTATATAGATGTTTTTGCCCTAATTCTCCCCAAATGTAACTGCTCTCCTATTTTGTTTTTCAAAACCATCTGCAAAGTTTGGGCAGAAATATAAATAATTATAGACTCAGGCTGTAGTTTGATATGGAAAATTTCTGACCAAGTAGTTTAAGCTTGGTGATGTTGGAAGAGAAGAACAGTTCTTTTAGGGGAGTTTTAGACACCTTTAAATATTGTTTCAGTCTTTAATATTTTTAAAGCTCTAGCTCATGCTTACAGATAAAATATTAGTCTGGAGTTCTAAAAGTTGTGAAAGAAGGCTCTAACTTGAAATACATCTATCAGATTAGATGACACTCAGCTTTGAGACCCATTGCAAAGGATTTCAGACCCTGTAAAGTTTTCTAAATGTTGTTCTTGCACCTGACTATAGTCGGATCTTGATCCCTGTTCAGATTCACATTCCTTAAGCTAGCAAAAGATTCTGAGTCTACTTTATTAAACTTATTTAACAAACTATCCTTCTGCAATCTGAAGTTGTACCCCACTTTAATATTTACAGTCAAAGGATAAATCAGTAAGGAGTTTTTACCATTCAGGTTATAAAGGTAACACATCTGAAAGAGCTACCTCATAAACATCAAAGTAAGTCCTGAGCACAAAGCAAATCTAGAATTAATTGCTGTCCTGTATGCAGTACAAGTTTTTATTAGTAATGCACACTTTTTGAAGTACAGCGTCACACACCTCTACACTTACTTTTTGTCCAGCCATTTTTTCTAGCCTGTGAAAAACTATGTTCTTAGGAAAAAAAAAAAAAAGAAGAAGAAAAAAGAAAAAAGAAAACAAACACCCCCCCAAACTTTTTCTAGCATTCTTTCCCCAGCAAAAGTGCTGTTCCTGCCAGCACATCCAGGGCATTAAGTCCTCTAAGTCCCTCATCCCCTTGGCACTGGGCAATCAGCAGCAGTGAGTGAAGCAGCTGGGCTGATCCTCCCACACTGCGGGTTGTGGCACATGCTCCAGACTCCCACTGGCCCCTTCAAATATTGAGAGATTTTGTTCAGGGTGCTTATGACCATAGTGGAAGAAAAATAATTTAAAAGTATTGTAGTAGTAGTAGTAGTAGTAGTAGTAGCAGCAGCAGCAGCAGTAGTAGTAGTAGTAGTAGTAGTAGTAAACCTTCCCTAGCATTCTTTTGTGTGAATTTTCTTGTTATTTGGCTCTAACTCTCAGGTAAAGTTACAGCTAAAACAAAATTTATTGATGCTCCAAGGAGCAAGTCCTGAGTGCCTTGGTTTGGAGGCAGGTGAGCTGGGGATGGAGCAGTGGTGCAGATTTCCTACCAGATAGCTAAGAGAGGAAGAGAGGGGGGACTTCCCATGCTGGGCAGCACCAAGAGCTGCAGCAGTGATACTGCTGTGACAAAAGAGATGGTGGTGGAAGAAGGCACCCCAGGAGCACCCTACCTACTTGCTGCCACTGGCCTGGGGAGCGCAGATCCACAGGGCAGGAAAGCTTCGAGTCCCAGGCCAACCAAGAAAAGACAAGGAGGCTTGTGTGAGTAGGGTTTGCTTTTCCTGGCAATTGAGAACTATATTTCTGCCACGCTGCTTAATGACTCCCAGATATTTCACACCTTCCATTCCCTGAGCTTTCTGTCTCAAAACAGTGACCAGACACACACTGCTGGCTTCACAATGGAAAAGAAAAGGGAAAAAGAAAAAGAAAAGGGAAAAAGAAAAAGAAAAGGGAAAAAGAAAAAGAAAAAGAAAAAGAAAAAGAAAAAGAAAAAGAAAAAGAAAAAGAAAAAGAAAAAGAAAAAGAAAAAGAAAAAGAAAAAGAAAAAGAAAAAGAAAAAGAGAAAGAAAAAGAAAAAGAGAAAGAAAAAGAAAAAGAGAAAGAAAAAGTAAAAGAAAGAAAAAGGGAAGGGAAGAGAAGAGAAGAGAAGAGAAGAGAAGAGAAGAGAAGAGAAGAGAAGAAGAAGAGAAGAAAAGAAGAAGAAAGGAGAAAAGGAAAAGAAAGGAAAAGAAAAGAGGAAAAGAAAGGAAGAAATGGAAAGAAAAGAGAAAAGGAAAGGAAAGGAAAGGAAAGGAAAGGAAAGGAAAGGAAAGGAAAGGAAAGGAAAGGAAAGGAAAGGAAAGGAAAGGAAAGGAAAGGAAAGGAAAGGAAAGGAAAGGAAAGGAGAGGAAAGGAGAGGAAAGGAGAGGAGAGGAGAGGAGAGGAGAGGAGAGGAGAGGAGAGGAGAGGAGAGGAGAGGAGAGGAGAGGAGAGGAGAGGAGAGGAGAGGAGAGGAAAGGAAAGGAAAGGAAAGGAAAGGAAAGGAAAGGAAAGGAAAGGAAAGGAAAAAATTACAATAGTTCATAGCAGTACCTGACACTCAGAGTATTGGAGTATGTATCCAAAAGTTTTGCCACAATGAAAATCATATGTTTTCTATACATAGCACCCACCCCTAAAAGCATAATGAATGCTACCTGTAGGATGACAGTAAAAAGTAGCCATCCTCTCTCTCCAGGAAGCCCCGGTTGTAATGAGTAGCTTTATTTTGGTGCTGTGGGACTCAGCTGCACGCACTGGGCTTTGCAGCCGTGCCCAGGTCAGCAGGAGCCGGCCCTGCTGCCTGTAGTGCCAGCAGCAGGGCCACACAATCGTCACGATGGTCCGTCCCTGGAGCCATCGCTACCCTGACCAGTGCTACACAAGAAAAATGACCAGATTCCAAACACTGAGCAAAATATTAAGTTGCATAGCATCGGTCATATTTCTTCTTGCCAGGCTACAGTTGTAAGTTAAAGAAGGAAAACGCATTATTCTGAATGTTTCATCCTGCAAAGGCAGGATGTAATCTTACTACAGAGGAAGGAACATGTTAACACCGCTCTTCTCTCGACGCTACTGAAAGGTCAAGCGTTGTTTGCAGGTGCTAGCTGGCAGCTCAGTCACACCAAACACACGTGTGCCTTCCTGTGACTACTGCAAAATCTGCAAAATTAATGGCGCCTGCAGTTTTTGCCAAGTTTCATTCTGGGGGAGGAGGTTGGGGTTTGTTTTTATTTTATTCTCATTATTTCTAGAAGGTGTTGGGAGCTGGATTGGATCCTCAGCAACATTTGACACATAGCTTGGCATCCCAGTCTTCTCTTTTTCATATTTGACACATTGTACAGCACAGCACATTTTATAAAAATCAGTACCAAAAAGACAAAATATAAAGATCAGGTAGGTACTCAATGTAAGAAGAAACAAACAAAAGTATAAGCATGATGCAGAGAAACATTTCTTTCAATGGTAGCTCCTGGGTAGGTCAAGCAACACTCCAAACAACAAGATATCAACGCAACAGCAACACAAACAATAAGATAGCCAACTAGAAAGTTCTGTATATTAAAGTAAATGTGAAACCTTCAGGATTTTGTTACATATAACGCAGCTGATAAAACGCATAGGGATGTATTTATTGGACTGCATTCATAATTAATGTTTCAAATCTGCATTTTCAGCTGAAATTCTAGTAGGGATAAATCATGGAAGTGTCTTCCATTCCCTGACAGATTGAGCACTGTCATGCTAGAGACTGTCACCATTTGCCAGATGGATTTTCACTCTCCGTCTTGGAGCATCATCCTGCAAAGGTACAGATTGGCTTTGCTGACAGTAGCCAAGCGCAACATTTGTGTAAAGAATTTATTGTCACATAGGTGGAGGGGATGATGGCTTTTTTGAATGCATAGCAGTTCTTTTGTTGTGTGCACGAGCAGTGCTGCCTCCATCAATAAACATCACTGTCCTCCGCCTTCTGGTGCATGGCACTTTTGCAGGAGGCAGAAATACTCCCACCAGTGTATTGGAGCTCGGTGCCCGGTCATGTTGTGGCTCTGGACCAGACGGCTTCCCAAAAACAGCGAGGGCCAGGGGAGCTGATGGGCACCTGGGCACTGCTTGTGGTGGCCTGAAGCCGGGACACCACCGTGACATATGCCTGGACCAAGGAGCTGCAGAAATGCTCCTGGAAGCTGCTGGGCAGAACAGGTTTTAATCTGAAAAACTGATTTCCAACTTTGGTGTGTTTCTCAGGGTGTCAGGATGCTGCTCAGACCAGCACTGCACAGCCCCAGACGGACAAGTGCCAGCTGGGAGCTTTGTAACCAGGTCAGTGTGGCACCGAGCCCAAAATAATACGCCCTGTTTGTTAGGTCTTTGGTACGCTCTCTGAGGTTAAGCCTGCTGTGGCCTCAATAGTAAAAGGCAGAGCAGCTGAAGGAATAATCCTGCTGAACCCAAAGCCAGGGGAATAACATCATCCCTCAGACTAAACTTGCTCAATGAAAGAACTGATATTCACACGTGTGATCTCTTGCACAGGACAACTGAGTAGTACAGGACTAAGGAGAGCAAATATGAACCTGATCTCCTCATCCTGAAAGACTTCGAGGAAATGGCCACTGAACTCACCATGCAGTAAAACAAAAGAAGCACGAAGGTGGCCTCCCGAATAAGGGCTTCTCTTTGAGAAAGAGATCCTCAAGGATTCACTAGAGCTTTTCCAGTGTAGAAAGACATTATCTGAGGCAGCAGAGATTTGGGGAACCAATAAAGGAACACAGGCCAAGCAAAATAAGGTGATGAAAATACTCAGCTTGTTCTACTGGTTTGAGAGCAAAGTAGTCACCTCTTTGCCACAAATGGTGCCAACAACTTTATTATCACTAGCGAGTTTTCAAATTATGAATAAAATGAGTTGTCCTGTATGTCCTATTTATATATAGCTGTCCTATAGAGACCATACTATGTAAAGCATTGAAGAATTTCAGTATAGATGTGCTCCCACATTGTGTAGATTCAGATGCTAGACTCAAAATTCATTTGTACCGAATTTAAGCAATTTATGCAGGCACAGGCATTCGGACGTTTTAGATCATCGCCTGGCTCTGACAGGAAAACCACTTAAAATTACAAAGGCTGAAATCTACATAAAGCAAAACTACTTTTGAATAAAGATAAATGCTACCAGAAATGGTATTCAATTAATGGCACTCCAGGACAATGCTTGACATCAATTTATGCATATACTCTCCAACCTGTAGCTTCAGGTGTATTACTTCCGGGAGCAGCAGAAAGAGCAGCATGGAAAAGAAAGAAAAAAAAAAAAAAGAAAAAAAGAAATGCAAAGACCAAAGTCTGCTATGACCAGCAAGATAAAACCTGTCCAGACTTAGAGCAGAGTTACATATTTCACAGCTGTATGTTTTCAAAAAGGACAAAGCCCACACCTGGCACAAAGGACACACAATGCTCCTATTACCTGATAGAGGTGTTGAGTTTCCCTTTGGTGAAACAGCAAATAAATTTGCCCAATCTAAGCCCAGCACAGGCTTGAGGAACTGTAAAATGCTTCTTACTGATGGTCAGCAGCAGAAGTCTGTGGGGGCTGGTGGGCATCAGGACGTCTCCAAACCTCCAAGCTATTAGCACAGTCTCCTGCCACCATGCCAGGGGCACCATTAAAGTGGCTGAAATACTGCATGCACAGCAAGGCTGATGGCTGTAAGGCCCTCCATGTCTTCAGGGCCTGGGCGAGTGTCACCTGGAAGATATGAGGGGCAGCCAGGGCCTGCTCGGGGTGGCCTGTGCTGGCTCAGGGCAGGCTGGGCTTCGCTCGGGCCCTCTCCTGCACCCCCACCTCTTCATCCCCACACGTGTCCCACCATGCCTTCCCTCAGGAGGAGGACAGTCAGCATGAAATTCCTTTAGGTATGGCCTTCTGGCCCACAGCTCAGCCCCAGTGTAAGTTGTGCGTTGAAAGTTGACTTGTGCTGCCCTCCTCTTGGCCATCCCCAGCCGGCCTGACCAGCTTCTTCAGGTCTCCTCCTCTCTCTGTGGGCTCTCCATCCATGCTGTGTGTTGGCCTTGCCTGTGGAAACACCACTGCTCTTTCTTTACAACCCACACAGCTGAAATCATCTGCTTGCGATTCAGTCATTTTTCACTAACTTTGGTGTCTCTGGCTATCATGTTGGCCTTCACTACCTCTCTGATTTCTTGTACTGCCTGCCTGTGTGCACCAGTCATCTCTCGTCCTGGATGTTGTTTTAATTCTGTGTTTCGATGGCGTCTAGCACAGTGAAACTCTAGTCTAACGGTAAGTCTTCCAGGAGTGATAGCAATAATGACAACAGCAGCAACAGCACTAATAAATTAAGAAAATAACCAGGGACTCATCTACTCCACGGTACGATGGGACAGGATGCCACAGCATACAGCAGCAATTCCAATATCTGGTGACAGTAATACTGTGATGTATTTTTTTCCTCCTCCTTGTTTACATGCTCTCCATAGAAATGTTTCTGAAAATATCAATTAATACATATGTTATTAATTCTGTCCCATTGTGGTTATTTGTAAGAAGAGGCTGATTTATTATGTATTTAAGAAAAGCCTTCCTCCACATCCTCCTCCTATAGCATGTCAGGCTCAAAATCTCCTTTTTTTTTAACCTCACCTGAGGTCTTATTTTCAGATCCCCTTCTGGCTTCCAGTCAACATGAACAGGTAGGGTTCCCCAGGCCCCATCTGTAGGTACACTATTTCTTGTCTGCAGCCAGGACTCCAGCTCTGCTCTCAGCCTCCTCCTGATTCTCCATTACATCACCCCGTGAGGGTGTGTAGGGCATGGGCAATACCCTAAAACTGAAGGGAGGAGACATGAACGGAGAGCGACATAAAAACCAAAACTGATTTTTCCACATATTCTGGGGAAATGTGGGGAAAAAGAAGAAGAAATAAAAAGGAATAATGGCACATAGGAAATAAAACTAGAAGCCACATCAGAAGTAATCTCCAGTCACTCCCATGATCTCCACTTCTGAGGCTTACAAGGAGCTGTGCTGGTATAGTAAAATCAAACTGCTCAGTAACTTCAGCCTCCTCAAATGGCGAAGGGATTAAATTGGGAAAAGGTTGTGAGGAGGAAGGTTTGACACAGAAGAAAACTGAGGAGAGACAAAAGCAAAGTGGGGAAGGCATTTAATAAGGCCCCAGCAAACGCTTTGCTAGAGGAGAAAGGTCTGTGCACTCCTACACACTGCCTCGCCTGCTCCGCATGCTAAAGGTGGGTTTTGGTGCATTCAGGAATCTTTGAAGGACTGAAATCATTGCAAATAGCGGGAAGGGGAACGCTGCTCAGCATGTGCTTAGTGCAGCATTTAAATAGCGGGAGGTTTTTGTCCTGCCAAATGCTGCAGGTTGATCGTGTTGGTTGAGTTGGTCTCTGCTTGCACCTGCGTTGCCGCTGCGCACCCCAGCTCTGGAGCCCTCTTGAGAGCCTTCGCCACAAGACTACTTTTTATTGTCAGTGGGAATGGCATCGTGCCAAGGAGTTCGCTTTGGCTTGCGCAGGGGACTGCAGAGTGTTTTTTCTAAACAGTAATTGGCTATGCTTTAGAGCACATGGACTATGGGAACATATGGGCCTCTCTGCACAGTTTGGATGCTAGGAAAACAACTCTTTGTAAGGAAGGAAATAGTACTGTATCAGCAAAGAGACGGGCTGAATACTGTGGCCAGATCCCAGAACAGAGCTATCAAATTAGGGAGCTACTGATTGAACTACAACTACAGTGAAATGGGGAGTAAAGAAAGAGGAAGGCAGAATCTCATCAAATTCCGACTCACTAAATAAAAACAGCGGGTGTTAGTTGGGGTACACATAAAAGCCAAATCCATGGAGAAATTAACTGCTGTTAGCTGAGGAGGCTGACGCTAGAAATGCGCTTCCTATTTTAATGACCAAATGAGCACGACTGTGAACATCCATTTCCTACAGCCATCAGGGGCAGGTAATGGCTCTCCATCAGAGGTGCTGCAGTCAACCTACCCAGCGCTGTGGGAAAGCAGAAGGGCTGCAGGCTCAGCGATCTGCCGCAGGAACAGCCAACACACCCCAGCACCTCAGTCCCCCAGATACAAGCAGTAGCGATCACATACCAACACCTTCAGACTGCTGTCAGAGGAGGTCTGTCCCTCACTTTGATAACCCTTCTATGGATCTCATGAAAGGCTGAATTATCTTTTCTTGCTGCCATGATTAAATGAACAAAATCAAAAGAAAGAATCTTGGGGATCTTCATGGATTACCAGCTGCTGTACTCACCTGCTGACAGGTGGCTGTAGCAAAGTATCAGAAAATATTTGTACCTGTTCATCAAGCTGCTAACACAACTGGTTTATTTCACACATACACCAGAGTCCAACCACATACTTACTTGCTATGCGAAGTGTGAACCACACATTATTTCGCTGTCTGAACCCCTATTGTTATGTGTGTTAGGGGAGGCACCTATTATGATGAAGTTTGTGCATTTTTTCCTACTTTTCAGTTTTTGAATATTCAGTATTGCACATGTGGAGGGTACCCAAATGGCCACTTCAGTCTGAAGCCCTGTGTTTATTTGCAGGACAAATAGAGCATGTTTACTGGCAGATTGCTCTGCCCTCTAGTCTTTCATGATAAGGCAACATTATGGACATGATAAGGCAACATAATGGAGCAGTATTTCCAGTGGCTGTACGGATTGTCCCAGACTCAGCTCTGAAGCTGTCCTCAACCTCCAGCTCCTCCAGTCCTCCGTCCATCCCTCACATCCATTTAAAGCCCTATCCTCTGCACATCTTCTAAAGCTCTGCGAAGATAAAAGGGAGATAAATATCAGCCTGCAACAGACAATGATGAAGCCTTCCTAAGGTTTCACTATCATGTCAGCTATTGCTGCAAAATAAAATTAATGTATTTATATCAAATTAAGGCTGAATTTCTGACACTCAGCACTCCCATTGCTCCTGCAGCTGGAGTAGGGCAGCTACTGGGATGAAAGGAGATGCCCAAACAAAAGCCTGCTTGTGCAGCTCTCATGCATGTTACTTGGTCTGTGTACCTCTTGCTGAACCTGTGAAGAGTTTTTAGTCAATTTGGAGGTAATGGAGACAAAAAACACCTTCAAAAACCTCAATATAAAGCCAGAACCTGGGATGTATTTCTGCTACCTGATGTATATATTTGTTGGAGGGAAAGTTGGATGTGAACTGAAGACTTGAAAGAAATTAGATTACTTGAGAGGGTACTGTAATTGAAAAGAAGAGAAACGTGTGTGCTTGAAACAAATTTATTTACTACCATGGGAGAACTGTAATTGAAAAGAAGAGAAACTTGTAGAGCGGAGCATTTGAAATTGACTGGAGAGGGAGAGATAGTATGGGGCTCCTGCTCTCTGAAATGAATTTCTTGCTTGATTCGGAGTACCAAACTTTGGAAACATCTATACCAATTAACTTGAAAGTGTAAGGCTTTCCCTAGGGAGTCAGGCCTTACCATGTAGGGATAAAGAAATAAGATGCTTTAAGCTTGTTCCTTGGTTCTTACACAAAGTGGAACAAGGCATTGACTGGAAAACAACTGATGGCAGCCCTAGGTCCAGATTTCAGGTGCAATGTTACCAGTGCTTTTCCTCTGCCTAAAGGCCCAGTTATTCCTAAAAGCTACGTGGGGGTAAAACTGAATTTGCATCATCCTGAAATGAGTCATGAAAACAGACTTATCTCTGAAAGCCCCATTACGTGAGCAAACAACAGTTTGCTAGTACTTGGCAGAAAAGATGGCTTGTCCTTCTTATACCAGAAGACGACAAAAAGAGAGGTGTCTCACAGCACCACAGGGACTTCTCTGTAATCAAAAGAGTTGGGAATGCCTCTCACACCCTGCCCAACATGTAGCCCAAGTAGCGACTGGTTTTAGATCTCCTCTCGGTGCCATGGTCATACTGGGAGCTCACTGGTGCTCCTACAGCCCTCACATATGGCAAGTGCACTAAAGACCATGCAGGGTGCTGGAAGCTTTTGCTGACACCTCTGCAGCCCCGAGCCACAGTTACGGGCAGGTGGGATTGATTGGCCCCATAATAGGAACTTGCCAAAGAAACCTGCTGAGGATGCTCGTCGTGGAGGGGGCTCTTTCCATCTTTGTCTACATTTTTTTTTTTTTGTAAAAATACAATAAAAAAGAAACAGATGCACTGAGTCTGGCTCAGGGACGGTCTTATCCAATATCATACTTTCCCTGATACAGCTTTCTGACCTTTGACAACTTCTAGCTGGAGGAATTAGGATTTTTACTTCTACAACATCTTTTCTCAACAATGAGCAATTCCACAACTGCAGCACGCACTGTGTGAAAAAGTGCTTGGTTTTGTTTATTTTAATCTCGTTCTCTGACTGTTTCATTTGGTGACCCTTAGTACTGTGAAAAACTGAATAAATTTTCTTATGCAGCACACAATTTTGTAGAGCTATATCATATTTCTCCTCAGTCATCTATTTTCCAAGCAGAGGAATCACATTCTGTTTAGTACTTTTTATGAAACAGATCAATAGAGAAAATTCTAGTTATTCTTTGTATCTTTTTCTACCGTAACCTTTTGAGATGAGAAGATGGTATATGAAAATAGGAAGCATCATAAATTCACGGTATAATGATGTAGCCTTGATGTAGCCTATTTTGTTGTCTGTTCCCTTCCTAGTAATTACCAACAGTCTCTTTACTACTTAACATTGAACAAATGTTTTCAAAGAACTATTCGCAAGCACTGCAAGATCTTCCTGATGTGTGAGAGGAAATGGAGATCCCGTTGTTACGTGTATGTGTGTAGTTAAGATTGTTTTCCCCATGTGAATTACCCTGCATGTAATAAGACCAACTTTCATCTCTGATTTTATTTTCCAGTTACTCAGTACCACGAGATCCTTCTGCAACTCTCTGCAGTTGGTTTTAGTTCAAATAACTCTGATAGTTTTGTAGGGCCAGAAAATCCTCTCACTTCACTACGTATGCTTTTTTTTCCTACATCACTTCCAAGTATTTTGAATGATGTACGTCACAACATACATAGAGGTGATTCTCGCACTACACAGAGGTGATTCTATGATTCTATGATTCTCCCACTATATCTAGCATTGGTGCAACCTTACCTTGAATATTGTGTGCAGTTCTGGGCTCCACAATATAAAAATGATATTAAGATTCTTGAAAACATCCAGAGGAGGACAACAAAGCTGGCGGAAGGGCTGGAGAGCATAGAATCGTAGAATCAATAAGGTTGGGAAAGACCTTCAAGATCATCTGGTCCAACCATCCTCCTGCCACCAATGTCCCTAAGCACCAGGCCCAACCTCTCCTTGAACACCCCCAGGGACGGTGACTCCACCACCTCCCTGGGCAACCCGTCCCAGTGCCTGACTGCTCTTTCTGAGAAGAAATGGCTCCTCATTTCCTACCTGAACCTCCCCTGGCGCAACTTGAGGCCATTCCCTTCAGTCCTATCACTAGTTACCTGTGAGAAGAGGCCAACCTGTAGAGAGCAATAAGGTCTCCCCTGAGCCTCCTCTTCTCCAGACTGAACAACCCCAATTCCCTCAGCATGATTAAATATGCTTGAGGAGACAGGATTGTTCCCCCTGCAAAAAACACATTGATTCTTTCCTATATGTCTTGTTCATCCTGTGTCCACTACTTTTGTCCTTTATTAGCCCACGAACCAGAGTGTCTTCCAGAAACTAAAGCTCGTTATTCTGTGATAACTGGACTGGACATATTAAGAACAGGCACCACATCACCCAGATCCACCCCAGTGTACGGAGGCCCCACCTCAACAGCAGGTTACCTGCCCATGGATTTAGCAGATCAACATCTGAAATCCCTCATTTTCCCAGCCAGAGCCCCAGCTATTCTCACTGTTTGTTCCTACCAGTTAGGTCCATATTTCCTTCTACTGGCACCTTCATTTGAGACAGATCCATGGGCTTGTCTTCTGCAAAGAAAAGGGTATTTTTTGTGTACACACAAATTCCAGCAAAAGCGTCCGTAGCTTTTATGCCCTCCAGTTCTGAGGGATTTTTTTTTTAGGTCTGCCATGCTGTGGTTTTCCCTTTCAGTCTGCCAGAGTTCATCTTTTTTTGAATCACTCTCACTGGGAGATGTCCTCCATTTTCTGAAGGAATTTATTTACTTACCTCATAGCGGTTCTCTTTACTGTTTAAAAATATGTGAGAGTACCTTTTTGGGGTTCCTTTTTGAATCTTTTAATGTATACTTTTTCTTTTCATCCTCTGATGCAGTGTCAGTGTCCATAAAGCATCGCCGAACCCCCTAGCAATCACTCGATCCTTTTGGCTGTACCTTTTAATATGTGTACTTATTTACACATGGTCTGTCTCTTTGAAGTTAAACATTATTGTAATGACTTTTTTTTTCTTAGTCTTTCCACTCCTGTAAGGGTGTTTATATTGAATATGACCCAGGCCTAGTGCACTGTTCAGGATTACACTGGGAATTGTATCTTCTGAGGTTTCTGGTGACTTCTGTGACTAACTCTGCATGTGTTTTTAGTTGTTTGTTTGGTTGGTTGGTTTTTTGTCTAGCAGTTTAGTCTCTGTACCGTGCTCTGTCGTGACGGTTTCTTGCCTGCATGGGAATCACAGAAATATATTGCGTTTTCTCTACTCTCAGCCTCCCCAATCTCCCTTAGCTTTTCAGAGTCCCTGTCGCCGTCTTGGCCAGACGGCTACTAGCAAAGCCCTAATACTGTAGAGTTAGGCAGATATGAAACTCATATTCACAGGAGTCCTGGCAGCCAGCTGAGACACTGCCACATGGTTGCACTCTAGGATATTTCCTGATATTTCCAGCACCATTCCCCAGTTGGAGCAAGATAGTGCCGAGTCATTCCTGAATGCGCTGTACCCCAAATGACCACTGACTGAGCCCAAACCTGTTGCTCATGCACCTTCTGCAGCAGTGTCTGGTGCACAGCAGGGCCCATTGACAGTTCTATGGGACAGTTTTCTGGGATGGAAGGTACTCCTGACTATTTAAAGCTCATCAGACCAAAGCACAGACACTCTCTGGAAGCAATTTAAAGAGCAACCTACAGCACTTGTTAGGGCTGATAGGCTTGAGTCCCCCCAGTGCATCCCCTACAAATTGTACTTGTGGTCATTATCTGGCTCAGGACACAGGAGCATCTGTTTCATGTGTATCCTTCAGGCAGAAAAACTGCACCATTAAGCTAACAGCTGGGAATGGTACAGGGAATGGGCATTGGGATGGCGGTTACTTTATTCTTCCATCCATCCTTCCTTCCTTTCCTTCCTTTCCTTCCTTCCTTTCCTTCCTTTCCTTCCTTCCTTCCTTCCTTCCTTCCTTCCTTCCCTCCTTCCTTCCTTCCTTCCTTCCTTTCCTTCCTCCCTCCCTCCCTTTCTTTCTTTCTTTCTTTCTTTCTTTCTTTCTTTCTTTCTAATGCTGCTGGAATTGTTAATAATACAGTAAGTGGTCTATCACAACCTACTCTGCACTGTCAGTGGAGAGTAAGGGTTTCTACACACCAGGAAAAAAGAGGTGCTGCTTCCCATAGAGCAAAGCTGCTGGTTTCCTACAGGAGTGCTCCCTCTCAGCTGCTTCATTACCGATGTGATAGTCTGACTGCACTGCTACTTGGGCAAAACCTCCTTCGCTGACACATCAATAGTCTTTAAAATCTCTCCCATAGGTAAAGTGTGCTACCTAGGGCAAAATCTTAATGGACGCAGGCTGACCATTAGAAGATGGCCAATCCACACCAGAAGGTACCCATGCCATAAAACTTCATCTGTTATTAGGAAACTACATGGGATCAGCGTTTTAAAAATAAATAAATAAATAAATAAAGGCTCTTAAGAAATGCTTAGTACCAGGCTGTTTTTCTGGGGGCTGGATGAGAAGTGGCCTCAACATTGTGAAGTCCCTTGTGGGAAAGAGAGGGTGCTTACTCACCAGGCCCATAAGGAAAATGATCTGATCCTGCGAGAGGGAGGAGGACTCATGCTGCTCTGTGGAGACACCAGTCTGTGCAATTCTGTAACTGAAAAGCACCACGGGGAGTCTTATTGCATTCCTTTCAGCAAGCGATTGAAACGTATGGCTTCATCAGGGAAGAGAGAGGGCAACCTCTGGCTGCAACAAACCCAGTGTTTTCCTGTAACCTACCTGAAATGAAGACAGACCTGTTGTAAATCTGTCACTTGTTTGCCTTTCCCTGTAACATTTGAGAAATCATTCTATATACAAGGCGACATATCATTTTAACAAGTAGAGGTTGCGGTTTTTAATTGAAAGTCATGCGGGTAATTCACTGAGGAAAGCTCTGAAGCCACCCGGAGCAGAGGTGGGTGGTGAGCTGTTCACTGACATGTCCTGCATCTGAAATGTGCTGTTACTGCTCCGTGAGTTGCCACCCTGCCAGGCAGTGCCTATTCATGTGCACAGCAGGGCCAGAGCGCTGGGGGAGACACGGCAGAGGGAAAGGCAGGCCTGTGGGGCCGAGGGCAGGCCTCTGGGGTGGGAGGCAGAGCTGTGAGAACCAGGGGACTCACCCGTTGTAGACCTGGTCTACATCAGCCTTCTAATCATCAGCCTTCCCAACGCCTTCTCCAGCCAAAGAAAAGGCCAAGCTGGTGGGGACCCTGCCAAGTGGCAGCTCCAAAGTGGCAGCAGCACACTGAGCACCGATGTGCCATGGGAGCTCCTACTGCTGCATGCAGGACATCACCCCAGGAATGGCTGGTGTGAGCTCCCCGCTCCTCCTCGCTCCAGTGAGCCAGGAAAAGCGAGCAAGAGTCACCCAGCCTAAGACGGGGAAAGGACCTGGGAGAGGACACCTGAGAAATGGCTGCCACAAGAGTGTCACCAGTCCAAGGACAGCTTCTTCCAAGGTGGGATTAAATATGAAGAAGCACATCACTGCTGGACACCCATCACCATGTAACTGGGCTCTCACGCAAGTCCACCTCCCTCTATGTCCCCTGGGAAGGAAGGACCACGTGCTTCTTCATTCAGGAAATGTTCTGGACACAGAGACAAAAAGTGATATGTGAGGATCAGAAAAATGGTCCTGTTCCTCCAGCCTTTCACTCAGCACAGGGCACAAAGACCAGCTCTTCGTTAAACAGCAGCTCCAGATGTTTCCCTCCCAGAGCAAACACAGCATCCTTGTCCCACACACCTCATGTGCTGTTTGCTCCTGGACCTGCTGGTGTGCAGCAGTGATCCAGCAAACGCAGCCGAGGTCCACCCCTGGTCTCACCTGCCCAGAATCAGGGGGAGCACGTAGAGCATCAGAGATTTCTTGGGCTGCTTTCCACTTGGATGAAGCTACCAATTGAATTTGGAAACTGCTGTTAGGCCCGTCCTTTCCCTGCACAGACAGACCAGCTCATCCTCTCCTTTCCTTTCTCATCCACTGCTTTTCCCACAGCCTAATCTAAGGGCTGCAGAACTTGACTCCAAATTGCAGTCTTGGTACTCAACACAACACAGAGATCTCCTCTTTTTTCAATTTTGATCCCTTTAGCAGGGATGATTAGTGTGCAAAAGGGACAAAAAATAAATAAAGGAAAAATAGCTTTATTTATTTTGTTTACTTGCCTCAAATTACGTTAGCATTGAATTTTAGAGGTCAAGACTGGAGTAATACAACTCACCACTTATGCCTTTGCTACCCATTATTGCACCAATTTCAGAAGGTGAAATCTGGAAAAATTGCCAAGGGAGATCAAGAACGGTCTGATTTGAAAAAAAAAAATGAAGTGAAAAAATGAGGCTGATTGCCATGGTGACTTTATTATTTTTTCCACTTCCTCCCAAAGCATGCTTCTCCCACGAAACTTGAACACCGGTGCTTTGTGAGCAAACCTCCTGGCACTCGGTGTGTCCGGTCAGGCATCCATGCTACCAACAGTCATGTGCAGCCCCTGCAGATACTGAGGGCATCACATGAACTTCGGAAATAGAATCATATCAAAGGTCAGGCATTTTAGAGTGGATAAGTTGCAAATTTTTATGCAGCTCAGAAAAAGGCTTCCGCTGCGAGCTATTGTCTCTAGGAAGAGAAACCAAAAAGTGCCGTCCCCGAGGGCTCCCTTTGTGTGTGTGATTTGTAAAATGTTTGGAAGTCAGCTGACGGCTGCGAATTGCTTGGCTCCTGAGAGAAGGGATAAAGAGATGAGAGAAAACGAGCACATTAAGATCTTTTTGCTCAAAGAGCTCACATTTAAAAATACTTCATTAGCATTCTCGCGTAGTCAAAAAAGTGATGTAGGGAATGGCTAAGCACCAGCCCAATACAGAGAGGTGCTTACATTTGTAGGGCTACATGCTTTGGCACTTTGAGAGCAACTATAACATTCCCAGGTACAAACAGGAACAAAAAAGGTGAGAACAGGATCCCTTACTAAAAAGACATTGTTTGAAGTAAAACCCCACCAAGCAGGGAGAACAGCTAAAGAGAATAAAACAGCTAAAACAATCTGCTTGCTGCATTCCCTTTGTAAGCAGGCTGACATTTTATACTTGCTTAACATTTTGCTTTCATCAAGTAAACCTGTTCTTTTTCCATTTTGAGTCTGGTCTGGTTAAGAAGTGATCCTGTAAGGAGCCAGGAGATGTTCCTTTCAGAGAGAGCAAACTGCTGGATGGATGGCTTGGTGCTCAGCATGGGTGTTGGAGGCCATCAGGAGCAGGGACACATGCTTTCATGAAGTCATCGTCTAAGTGTAAGAGCTAGCAATACCAGGTGATAACCAGAGAAGGAATATTTCATTTAACAGCCTCTTTGCCACTTTTTTTTTCCTGCTTTTCCACAGCTGAGAAGAATATATTCAATGCTCAGCGACATAACAAATAGGCAAAGGCCACAAGAAGTGGGAGTCCTGGTACAGGTGTTAAGACTTCGTTGTGTGAGCATGTGTGTGTTGCCTTCACCCACAGGCTCTTCACAGCCGCTGCTAGCAAAGGAGTGATGGAGGCTAGCCCGTGGCCCCTGCAGAAGTCTCTGATGAAGAGTGATGTGCCAAGGAGGGTTTTGTGATTTACAGGGATCATTTATCCTCTCCTCGAATCTAAATGGGTTGGTTTGTACCACTGAGGGATTTGGACCATGTACATGTCTGAGAAATGTTTGTAAAATGCTGATTTGGTGATGGTTAATGGCCTGACCTTGCTGACCTGGATATCCCCACTATTGACTGTGATACTTTCAAAGTATTTTCCTCAAGCATTTTCCTTTGTTTTTGTTGTTCGTAGCTGGTTTTGAAACCCTGGGGATGGCTGAAATACCACAGCTTTGGATTTTCCTGCCTTATGTTAGATAGCTTTTGCACTGTAGTGCTAACAAATTACTGCACCATGACTTCTCAACCTCAGCTTTACAAATGTGACAAATTAGACAAAACCGGAGCTGTGTAACCACTCCCGAAGATGGACTCGTGTTACAATATTAGTGTCACGTAATTCTTTCTAGGTCAGCTTTGAATGGCATTTGTGCACTTGTAATGTAGGAATGGCTGACTAAAAATGAAGTCCTGGACTTTTACATGACTTGGCACAGCCTTGTGGGCCTGAATGTCAAGTCTAGCTAAATACGTCTCCAGGGATCAGAGTTGAGCTTTCAGTCTTCAAAAACTTATTCTAGTATCAACATCCCTTATGATTTCATTTTCTGGGTATTTTTGAATGATCATGCTTTGCTAATGTGATAATTTTCCTCCTGAAACTTTCTAAAGAGGCAGTTCCAAACCAAACCAGTTGTTTTTTGGGGGGTTTTGATGACCTTTGAATCTCATGCTGTGCTAGTTCACCAGGTATGGATCACACCACAAAGTACTGAAGAATCCATTTAGTATCCAGTTCAAATGCTAAATTTGAAAATCTGTCCAGTCTATTCAGACTAGCATGTCTTATTAATTCATTCTCATTTGCAAATCCTGAATACATTTGGATATATTACGGCATATTTGACCACTTTTTAGGTGACATTGGGATGGATGGCATTATCTGATTTACTCACTGGGAATTGTGAACATATTCTATCACATTTCTCCATATTACTGCTCATTTCAAAATGCTCTGAACTAGTGGCACTGGGAAGACTAATTACTGTGCTGTGATTCCAAGTGTGTTACATCAGTCTTAATAATTAGATGCTTGATTTAAGATTAACATATTGTGAAACATGCTTGTTTTAGGATACCATTTGTGGCAAATAAGGTATCAAGTATAACAACACTTCTCTCCAAAACATTAGAAAGCTAATCTTTTTTCTTTGCCTATATGGCCTACTAAATCACTGTCTTCACTGCTTCAGCACCAAAGTTTCCTGACATTGTTGGAAAGTCAGAGTTCAACAGGGTTGCATAAGGAAACGTGTAGGTTGAATGGCACAGATGGTAGCAGAATGAGTTAATTCGGCTAGAATGACTCTTCATATAAGAAAGGATATGCCAGTGCCTGCACAGGTTTAACTTGGATTAAAAAATAAAATAGCTGGGGTTGGTCTTTCTTTTCAACAGGATCCCTGAGCAGAAAGTTGTTTTACTCACACAAATTAAAATGAGCCATCCTTCAGAGTGTGGGCACAGGGACAAGAGCTTTTCAAAGCTGCACAACTGTTTGCTTGCCCTGTTTGTTTGGAGAACAGCTTTTCTTTCTGCATGACTGAGCTTGTAATATGAAGAAGGGCCCACTGCTCCGATGGCGTTCCAGTTCTGCACGGGGAGAGTGGGCACCTGAGAAGCACTTGCAAAAGCCAGAGAGATGACCTGGGGGCTGTGGCTGGAGTTTTACACACAGCTGAGCCAGCAGAGTTGTCCGTGGCTGGCTAAAAGGAGCTGATCCCCCATGTCTTGCTGCTGGCCACTCTGTCCCACTGCCTGGCTTGCATGGATAGCATCTTTCAGACCCTCTCCCGGGCCTATTTACCTACTGAAATGGCAAAACCTCCGCAATGGTTTTGCTTGCAAAGGAGCCTGGCATGTGGCATACCAAGCAGAGGTGGTGGGAGGAACCTTGGCCAGGAGACGGGACGGGAACCATCCCTGTTTGGCAGCGGTGGGCTGTTACGTTGGATCATGCCATCGTGTGAAACATTACCCTAAGACAGCTGCAAAAGGAGGAATAGCACAGACGGGAACCTGGAAAGGACAAGGCAAAGCAGCTTCTACCTCACTGTGACTTTTCTGATGTGACAGCGGCTTTAGGAAGCTACCACCAGTGAGAGAAGAGTGGGAAGAGCAGCAGCACTACATGCAGGTGTAGGTTCAAGGCACAGCACAAAGACGAAGAGGCAGAGTGAAGACCCACGTGATATCTCTAGTGGGGTGTCTTTTCAAGAAAAAAAACGGGATCCAGAAACAAAATACAGCTTCCTATACAGAGAGCGAAGCACAAAACAAGTCCTCTGGGCCACCAGGAACTCATGGGACTGCCTGGACAATATCTCTGCTGGCTCCGGGAGCTGACTGCTGCAAGGTCCCTGTGTCACTGCTTGGCTGTCTCCTTCCCGGTTCATAAGCTGTGGTCTTTTGTTCCTCACGAAAACAGCCCACAGGATATCCACGACAGCTGCAAGGACAAAGGGCTGTGCAGTTCTGGGGCAGGTTCCCAAACTGCTCCACAGGAAGTAACATTGCTTGCATGCAGTGCATGGGAACTGCTTTTGGTAGCAAGGGATGCTTTAAAGATGGAGCCTCCTGCCCAAGGGAGAGCATCAGAGCCTGCTGCTACTTTGCCATGGAAATTTTAGTCCATGAAGTCTTGTTTTTCAAGTGACAAGAGAAAAGAGGCTCTCAAAGTAGCCTTTGATGAAGTGCTTCACCTCAGAAAGAGAACCACCTTACAGTATCTTTTCCAAAACACGTTAAGCAGCTGGAAAAGGCTAGATTAAAAGCGACAGTTTGGCTTTTGCTTAAAGCATATGTGCTGAGTGCAGCTGCATGAATTTCACCCGTGATTCAAGGGCTGGCCAGCGACAAGGTTAGAGTTAGGTTAGGGGAGAAAACCTTGGTCAGATCTAGAAATCCCTGATGACCTGTGGTCACAGAGTGGTCATAGATTTTCTTCTTACACCTTTACTCTCGCTCTCTATCCCCCTGGTATTTCTTCAGCTGATATTGATCTATATAGGACGTATAAAGCAAATAACTGTATTTAACAGCCCTAGTTGTGAGCAAAGAGCTCTTTAAAATCTCAGAATGTGAATCTACAATGTTCACCCTCAGGCAGGAATCCCATTAATAATTTAAGATATCTGTATGTTTTTGAACAGTAATGGTAATTTTCAGCTACAAGGGATCAATCTAGCAGTGTACTCTAGATCTCTGCATACTGTAGAGACAGTGCTTCTCTGGGAAAATCCCATCTTCATATACAGGGAGCTCTGTAAAATTGCAGCAGTTTTTCTCTATGTCCCGTTTTATAAAGTCTTTTTGCCAGCAGAGCTGCTGTTGGCTTGTCCTGCAGGTCTCATGCTCCTCAAATGTCAAAAGCCCCAGAAATACAGGGCACTGGCCTCAACATGGCTTCGTGGCCAGCAGTGCCAGATCTGCACAGAGCTGGGTCACCTGTTGGGTCCAGTCCAGGACACAGTTATTTATCAGTCATGGAAGGCTCAGGGGTGCAGTTACCTATCAGACAACTCACTGCTTCTGCAAGATTTGCAGGATCACACAGCCAGGACTTTGTGTGAAGCCTTGGGCCCAGGCACCCCAGGCTGCCAGTTCTGGCCTACATACTCCCTGGCCTACCTTTCAGAAGGACGCCAGGCCACTGGCTTGGTTGCACAGCAGGATCCGAGGGGACAAATCCTTGGTGGGTCCATCTCCAAGATCAGCACAGATCTGTAGGACACATCCCCACTGTAGGCCTTGGACTGCCTCCCTGCTGCCGCCCATGTGCTCTTGGGCTCAGCCACCACGTAACCAGACGTGGCTGGCACTGGAACAACAAAAAGCTGCCTGACAGACAAGGCTGATGGCGAAAAAATAAATAAATAAATCACTTTTTACTGGATGCCTCTGAATTCAGCATGCCTCAACAAAGATTATTATCACTAATTAGGCAGAGCATGCTAACAATGCTCACATTTGGAAGCATGGTTTCTCAATGAAAGGGAAAATTAAATAGGATGCCATCAGAGAGCTTCAGACAAAGAGAAAATGAGGCCAGTCCAAACCAGAAAGTTTTCATCAGAGAATAGATGAATAGATTAGGTAATTTATTTTGTTGTACCTAGAACATTAATACGCATTAAATAGTACCGTGGTTTGCATTTCCAGTGGAAAATGGTTTCCCTCCTGCCCTCAGCTCTTTCTTTGCTTGGGAGGTGAGGGGCTGCAGCTACGTCCAACCCTTCCAGCAACCAGAGCTCCCCATGCAATGCTAAAACACCTGAATAAGAAATATGGCCTGAGGAACAGGAAACCCTCACAGGTTCCTCACCCACTGTGGTGGTTTTACCCTGCTGGGCAGCTGAGCTCCACCACAACCGCTCTCTTGCTCCCCCTTCTCAAAGAAAAACAGGGAGAAAATACGATGGAAAGGGCTCAAATTTTGAGATAAGGACAGGGAGATCATTCAACAATTATCGTCACGGGCAAAACAGACTCAGCATGTCTCAGGTCACAGACATGAAGACTGTCGTGGTGGAGGTGAGAATCAGGCTCACTGTTTTGCCTCTTCAACAGCAGCAAACTGCAGAAGTCCATCTGGAATTCAGTTTGCAGTCACAGGCATTTAGGGTGTTCGGTGTCAAACACCAAGCACCTGCCCATTTGCTGTTACGGCAGAAAGCAGGGGACTGAAAAAAATGCTGCTGATTGCAGGTAGTGCTGGGACAAATCCCACAGGCCATGACTTCTGCACAGCACAAACAGGGGAATTTTATCCAGCAGATTCTGCTTCAAGCTATTCCCACGCCAAAATTACTGCATACTTTCAAGGCAGTCACCGGTCTTTGAACAACCTTTTCAGGCAGTCACTTTCATTCTCCTACTGGCTGAAGGAACAAAATCATAAACAGGTATATGAGAAAATCATTGCTTCGGCAATAGCCTCTCATATAACCAAGCTGGTGGGAAGAAGTCACGCAAAAGAAATATGTATGTCTGTAGTTAAAGATAACAGTTGCCAATAAATTATATATATATATATTATCCATGGAATTTACAGAATTTATTTTAATTTAGCAACTTACCCAAGAATACGAACGAGGTAAATAAAAGGCTACAGAGGAGCAGTAATAAGAGTTTCTGTGTAAGGGCTGATGGAGGCTTGAGGCAAGGCACTAAATACCTGAAGATAGTGGGGAGCAGCTCGTGGGTTTCCCAAAGCATTGTGCGCTGCACGGGGAAGGCAGGAGCTGGCTTCCACAGCCTTCCAGCGATGTGCTGCATCGCCCTGAACACATGGGTGCTATCCATGTACTTCTCTTCAAAATAGAGATGGGATGATGCATTTTTTCCAGACTTCTCAGAAATTCTCAGGTAACAAGTTGATGGTTTTTAAAAACAAATATAGATATTTATCAGCTGTTCCAAAAATGGTGGATTTCGTTTGTCCTCTCACCACTGCTATTTTTTAAATTTTATTTTCCAAGCGCATTGCAGAGGATGAAAGAGGTAGAGGCATGAGAGTCTGGATTCTCACAGCCCTGCTGCAGGGCTACAACTTTCCACTAATAGAGGCCTTTATTTTTCAATCTCCCTTTCTTTCCCTCTCTTTCTCTTCAGTTAGCTGCTAGTTGTCTCTTTCATTTCATAGCTTTCCTCAGCTTGACTGAGATGTAACTCTTGCAGATCTCGTTCCTTATAACAGGGAGTGAGACAGCCCTAGCTACTGAGAGTGTTACCCTACCTCTCACACAATTCCTTCATTCTCCCGCTAAAGAGATCAGCTCATTGTATGCAACATACAAGCAAGGACTGCTGGGGCAGTGACAAGGATATGTGTAAAAGAGCTCTACTCTGTGTCAGGGTGCCTCACCTACGCTACCTCATTCAGCTCCTGCAAAGGAGAGTGTGGGTGGCCCCATGGGAAGGTGCTGCGGGAGGCCAAAAGCTGTTCCTTTCAGGTGTCTCCAGACCCTGTCCTTACTTTGTGTGTGAATGGGGACTCCTGTGTACCCAGCATGGATTGCCGAAAAATCAGGTTTGAGTGAAGGTCCATCCTGGAGCTGCAAAGTGCAGGGCTGAACAGCAGCTGTGGTTCCTTGGACACAAAAAGGGACAGGGACCCCTGAGCACAGAGGTTCAGGGAGAAGATATCTGGTGATCCTGGCCAGACACCTTGGTCTTGGCCACAAACCAGCAACAACTGGAGATATTTTGAAGCTGATACTGGGAGTCAGCCTGGTGTAAAGCAGGTGAACGTAGAAGGATCTTTGTTCCAATGTGTAACAGGACTTAGAGACAGAGGAAAGTTTTTTTTTTGTTGTGTTTTTTTTTTTTTTTTTTTTTTATATGAGTGTATCAAGATATCTAACTGCCTAGACTTCAGTCTTTGGTTCTGCATTTTTTTGAATACTTGAAGTTTTTAATTGCTACCATCCTATTATATTCATATGTTTAACATTTTAACTAGCAATTCCATCTTACAGACACAAATTTATTTTCCTTCTTGGTAAATTTAGCAACTGTCTTATTCTTTATGCTACTTTTTCCCTATGTTGTGATTAGCAAATCTGCACTTACCCACTTACTGTGGGTAAGGCATTCAATTGTAACAGAGGGAACCATACAGAGTAATTTAATGCATCCAATCCCATAAAAACCTGCTAACATTCGCATCATGGGAAGCTTAGAAAAAATCAAGACCCACTATCGCAAAAAAAATGAATCTGCAGTTGCACTGGATCTTGTGAAAATGAGACTTCTGGTGTAAAATATCTTGTAAAACATGTTTGGAATTCCACTTGGCTTTGATAAAAGCTATAGGAGTTCCTCTGACAGAAATGGGCACAAAGGGATGGGAAGGATGGTATGGACTGGGTGATAAGATGCATGCTGATAATCAGAGATGTGAAATCAGTAGAAATTGTGCTTATGGACATAAACAGCTGTTTCATCCCAATTCCCAGTTTCCTACAGCAGCACCTGTTCCTTGAGCTCATTTGTGTTCATCTTCCTTCTTGCTTCTAGTATATGCAAAGTTGGTCTTGCTTTGGGCTAAATACATTCAAAAGTTGCAGAAACAGCTCTCTATTAACAACAACATCAACAAAACCGATAAATTGCAGGAAATCAACAAACTGCAGTTTCACAGGCACGCTACCACAATCAAGACAAATGCGAGCTGCCAGTCTGTGCTCCCCTGGGGAGGAACAAGGCCTCTTGGGGCACGCAGAGAAAGAGGGACTTGCTCACTCGATCCCTGGCTCACGCCACCCTGCCACCAGGCTCACAGCTCCTATTTCTGCAGTGTTTCTGGTCGAAATGCCCCTCTCCTGCTCCACTGCTTTGCCAGCTACTTATACCTCCCCTCCAGGGTCCTGGAGCAAGAAAGACACATCATGTCCAGAAGCAGCTTGATACAGAGGACCTTCTCCCAAAACAGTCCCAAACCTTCCTGTTGTGGGTCAGCATACCTGTTGTGTGGGACAACCCCTCTTCTTGTATATGTTTGGGCATGCTGTGTGGTCAGTGATTCAATCTTCAGTGACAAAGCCCAGGATATGAAGTCTGTGCACTGAGGCTAATGACATAGAGTCATAGAATCATAGAAAGGTTTGGGTTGGAAGGGACCTTAAAGCCCACCAAGTTCCAACCCCCTGCCATGGGCAGGGACACCCCCCACCAGACCAAGTTGCCCAAAGCCCCATCCAGCCTGGCCTTGAACACCTCCAGGGATGGGGCAGCCACAGCTTCTCTGGGAAACCTGTGCCAGTGCCTCAACACCCTCCTAGTAAAAGAATGTCTTCCATAGATCTAATCTAAACCTACCCTCTTTCAGTTCAAAGCCATTCCCCCTTGTCCTATCACTCCACTCTCTGACAAGGAGTCCCTCCCCAGCTTTCCTGTAGGCCCCTTTAGGTACTGGAAGGCCGCTGTAAGGTCTCCCTGGAGCCTTCTCTTCTCCAGGCTGAAAAACCCCAGCTCTCTCAGCCTGTCTTCATGGGAGAAGTACTCCAGCCCCTGATCATCTTCATGGCCCTCCTCTGGACTCGTTCTTATACACCCATGTCCTTCTTGTGCTGGGGGCCCCAGAGTTGAACGCAGGGCTCCAGGTGGGGTCTCACAAGAGCAGAGCAGAGGGCGACAATCACCTCCCTCCACCTGCTGGCCACACTTTTGATGCAGCCCAGGATGTGGTTGGCTTTCTGGGCTACAAGTGCACATTGCTGGCTCATGTCAAGCTTCTCATCAACGAACACCCCCAGGTCCTTCTCCTCAGGGCTGCTCTCAATCCATTCTCCATCCAACCTGTATTTGTGCTTGGGATTGCCCTGCCCCAGGTGCAGCACCTTGCACTAGGCCGTGTTGAACTCCATGAGGTTCACACAGGCCCACCTCTGAAGCCTGCCCAGGTCCCTCTGGATAGCATCCCTTCCCTCCAGTGTGCCGACCACACCACACAGCTTGGTGTTGTCAGCAAACTTGCTGAGGGTGCACTCAATCCCACTGTCCATGTCACCAACAAAGATGTTAAACATCACCAGTCCCAATAGAGACCACTGAGGAAGACATTGGAAGTCTCTTGGACAAGGTTCAACCCCATAGGAAAAGCTTCATTGCTCCTCAGAGCCTGTAACACCAGCAGCTGAGCACAGGCAACTCACCCCTTGGCACATCAGGAGACTCCACCCACCTCCAAGCTCCTACAGGCTTGGGAGATCGCGCCTTGCACAGAGGGTAAGGGGCCAGAGGCACCAGTTCCTGACCCTCAGGTCCACACCTATGGACAGTTTCATGTCATTTTCTCTCACCCTTTTCATCAAAAACTTCATCTTCTTTTCCACTAAATATGGTACCTTCGTTGCAAATCTCCCTCTCCCCAAGGTTCAGGATTTACAAAAGAAAACTGAGGTTGTGAGAACATATCACAAAGAAGACAAGCTCCATGTTGTTCTGGTCACAAGCACTGCTAAGATCAAAAAATTCCTCTGCTATCAAAGCTTATTTAGGAAACTCAGTGTTGTAGAGTGTTTCGGCATCAAACTTTTCCTACCACTGCAAGCATTTCAAACAGCTCTGATCATATACAAGTAGTAATATAAGACAGCAGCCAAAAATAGATGTCAGGTTTTGGATTTGTCTAAACTTAACCAGAAATGAGATGTGGGGAGCTGGGAATTTTGCTGAGGCACAGCAAACATCAAACATAAATCCTCAGATAAATTATACAACCCAGGGACTCCCTTCTCCTGCACTCCGATTAGGAAAAGCGTTAGGAAAACCGGTGATATATTCTCATCCGTTTGTATCTGACAGAAATCACCATGGAATACTTTTTTTTTTCTGATGGAAAAAAAGTAAATCATCCTGCTAGACCCTAGGGCTGTAAGCTGGTGTTCAGGATTGGTTAAGTGTGGGTTAATAGGGCTCCTCTGCTTATTTGCCTCTATAGCACTGATTGCAAGGAGTGAAGCACCAGGCTCCTCTCCGATGCCTCAAGGGGTCCTTAAATCCAAGCCAGGAGTTAGAGGGTGTTTCCCTGGGAAATTCTGGAGAGCTGTGTCAGGGCAGAGGACAGGGAGGAGTTTCTGAGGTTACTTGTGGAGCTTTTCTTGCATACCCTGTCCTGTAAAGGCACACCAGCTCTATGTAATATTTTGACAAATTCAGTCTTGGCCCTGGTCTCATTCTATGGCAGCAGAGCATTCTCCGAGCAATAGTAAAATGCAGATTTTGCATGCTGAATTCTCACTCTGATCTTAGCACTTTGTTTGCCATCACTATTGAGAACATTCCCTGATAACAAGATCACAGAACAACTTGGTATGGAAGGGACCATTGGATGGGATCTGGTCCAACCCCAAGTGCAAGCAGGTCCACTAATTCACAGCAATATATATTTGATATAGTTTGAATTAAAAAGTTTGCTATTTTGAAATGAGCCCCACCAGCCCAGCCTCTGCTCTTGCACGAGGCTCATCCATCCATGCTGCAGCACTCACAAGGACACTTGTCCTTGCTGAACTGCACATGGTCATGTTGGTGCCCCACTCTGGCCTGTCCCTCTGGATGGTGACCCACCATTTTCTGAGAAACTTGGTTAGCTATGGCTTGACAGTGAGTTGAAGGCAAACATAATTTTGTCTGTTTCTGCTCTGACACACTAAGTGGATCCTCAGTCTCTGACTTGCACAAACAAGGCTCTACGGCTTCCCTTGACACCTCTGCAGACACGGGTGATGTCTCCTGGTCAGCAGAGCCTCCTGTAAAATAAAATCTGTAGATGATATGGCCCCTTGGTAATCCACTTGTAACAGCTCTTCAATATTCTCCTGCATGGCATGACACAGTTGTGGCTTTGCAAGATTTTACTACCGCCACTGCATATAATAGCCTCCAGTCCTTTTATCAAAACTAGCAGAAATGCACAAGTGCCACATACTTTGTATTTATCTTTTCAGGAAATTTGATGCTCTATTTCCCTTGAACCTGATTAGATATAACTCCTTTAAGTCTTTTATGGACCAGGAAGGATTACTTCTGATACAGAAGTCCAGCTGTTCACCTCGCTATTGTACTCTTACTTCCACTCTTCACAAGTCCCTCTCTTCCTTTTGTGAAGGTTTCTTTGTGACGATTCTAAGAGCTCAGGCACAACAGAGCTCTCCTGACATCTTCTATATTCCAAGAAATATATATATGTGTGTGTATGTGTGTGTGTGGACGACAAAGATTGAGAGTAATATCAGCAACTTTAATTTTAATACTGCTTTTGTCTTCTTGAAGCTGTCTCCAACCCAAGCAAGAATAGGCTCAGCGGATAAAGAACTGAGACAAATTACAAAATGGATCAAACCCTGTTAAAGCATGGAAATCAGTGCATCCAAACAATCCTGCTTCTGTCCTGCAGTAACAATATACCAAAATGATATGATCGTGATCAAAGTTTTTAAGTAATCACGACCATAGATTAGAATTGATTAAAGTTCAAGGCACATTACATTCATTTCCTTCTACTTTTAACATCCTCAGGGGGCACCTACAAACTAAAGCATTAAAGCTCGGGGGACTTTTCTGAAAGAGTTGCCCTTAATCTTTTAGTTGTTGAATAAAATCACTGTGTGGAACATGCATCTAACAATTCATCTTTTACTGATACGGTTCTCAATAAATTGTCTGCTCCCAAAGTTATAAGACTGAAGAAGTTATTATGAGAAAGGAGCATTTTATTTCAGATGAGACCATGCGAATCTCAAGGAGAGAGGAGGCTGGCAAAATGAAAAGTCCCCTGATATATATCTTATAATTAACATAGCAGAACATCCCTTCCTGTATGCAGGTAAATCATTTATGCACAATTCACTTGAGTTTCTCATCCTTATCTCTAAAAACCGTTTTTTTGCAAGTCTGATTTATTTTGAAAAAAAAATCAAACTAGTGAAGTGAATTGTATGACGACGGAGATGAGGGAGTTCAGGATGGGTAGTGCTGAGGGGACAGCAGTTATTTAAATTGCATTAATTCTTCCACAAAGTGAGAGTACAAAAGGTGACTCCATCTGCCTTCACCAAGTTTTTATGAGATACACTTGAAAGATCCAAGTTTATTTTAAGTATATAACTTTTTCATATGCTGAGTTAGCAGCCCTAGGTGTGTTGAACTCTGAGGGACTTACCGACCAGCCAAATGCAAATCATTCGGCTGTCTTTGTATCATAGTGCTTTCCCCAAGGCGTGAACGAGGAGCAGAAGTTCAGGCTCAGCTCGGCCAGAGCCCACGTGGCAAACTGACATCTCACCAGCATGAAGTCAGCTGCTGACTGCATCTCCTGCAGCTCCCACAGGTTGCCTCAGAGCCTTCAGTCCTGGCTGATTACTTCCATGCAGTAGTGCACGAGACATCATCACCTTATGCTAGATGGGTGTACGCGGCCTTTAAAAATGGTTAGCTGAGGTACCAACCTCTTTCAGAGACAACAGAGCATTAGGCCACATCATTTACTAACAATTCTAACATAACAGTCAGAAATTTAGGTGTAGTTTCTGAAAATTTGGTATCAACCACCTTTCACCTTCTTGCAGCTCCGCTGCAAGAGTGGGAATAGGTCCTGCAGAGGGGCCGGTGGCACCCACCAGGGTGGTGACCACAGCCATGGGCTGCAGGAACAAGTTACCCCGATAGTCAGGCTTCACCATGACAAGTAGAAGTCCAAGACTGCAAGAGCCTCCACCTTGCTAACCTGGCCACTAACCCAGCTCCTGGTTCTGAGGGGGAAACAGAAGTACAGTAGCTTGTTTTTGGCTACTACCAACAATAAACATTCCAGGAAAAGTAATCTAGCCACCCCAAACTCATGAGAAAATCTCAATACTGCCTCTCAGCCCTTCACAGAGATACTTCATCTACTCCTGTGTTCTTCCTCACTGTGTCCTTCCTTTAATTTGTCAGACCTGGGACTTTGGTGGTACCTGGGAAAATAAGAAGCTGTGTGTAGCAGTCCTAGCTCACCTAGTTTTGACACAACGTTGAACGCTCACACTGCTTTTGATATTTGGAAGCAGGAAATCTGTACCTCTTTTGGAGCTAGCACAAGGAGGTTTATGTCTAAGGATCGAATTGGCTTCAAAGATGATAATAAGTTTAACTAAAGCAACAGAATGAATCCCAGCAATACTCGAATTTGCTTTGAAGCACTCCTGCTGAGAACTTTTTTTATTATATTCTATTAAAATACTATTTACAATAATTCACCTAGCTCTTGCATCTTATTACAATTTTAAAAGATTAACTAAAAATACCCTATGAAAAATAAGACCAGTGGAGCAGTCCAATTCAATTGTATTTATTCTGCATGTTCCACAAAATTAGGACACAGTTAATCAGCGGCTGTGCTTAATTAGTAAGAAACCTATTTAAACCCAATGATACACATGGCCAGGGTTGCTGCTGCTTAATGGAGACAGTAGTTTTGCTTAATTGGGATGCTTTCAGGTGACATAGTGGTTGGAAGCGATGCTTTGCTCTGCTGTTTCAGTCTCGTGGTGGCTCTCTCTAGCTGTCCCACTAGGAACATTTTTGCAGTTGCAGCTGACATTGCGCTTCAAGGGTTCCCTCCCTGCCTGCTTTTACCTTCTGACTTGTATCCTCAGCACCAACTCTTAGCTGCCCTACTGCAGAACAAATCTGCCGCCTGGGGACGGGGACAACTCAAGTGTAAGGACTGCTACCAGCTCCCTCGACTTTGGTGTTGAAACTCTGTTTTTCATTAGTTGGAAGGATTTTATCGCCAGTTCAAGTGCTCAGTAACACAATAAGGACTTCCTGTGACATCTGTCACAGACCAGTGGCGGTTACAGTCGCCTGAATGCTTTCAAAGTTTGTGATTCCTACTGCTATGACTTCCTCAACAAACATCTGCTGAATTTTGCATATTATATTAATCCTATAATATGGAATAGATGCTTATTAGCCTGTGGGAAATGAGTCAGAAGCCTCAGCTCAGCTCCTAGAAGAGAGCCTCCCTCTTTCCCAATCCTGTTGCTGGCAGTCGCAGTGGGAAATGGTCATCGAGAGATTCAGGTCTGATCTCAAACCTTCAGGTTATGTCCCCAAATCACAGCATTGTGTCAGCCAGCTGGGCAGCATAAGGAAGCTTGCAAATTAGCTGCACCCATCGCATAGAGGCAAAGAGATTGGCTCGAAGGATGGCATTTTCTCATGACCATTAAATAAACTCCAAATAACTACAAAAATAGAATTACTACATTTGTAAAGACAGCATTTTAGACAAGGTATCAAAGCCAGGACAAAGTTTGCATGGTATGAAGCATTTGGCAGTGTGTCGGTATAACACGAGATGGTTTTGCTTCCATCAACAGAGAGTTTAACACCACGGCAGAGTACCTTGAGTTTAACTCAAGTAAGCAACTGTGCTCACAGACTGAAACTGGACCTGTCAAAGGGTACAGCGCAGGTACAGTCAGCTGTCAGGGACAAGCAGTAAAACACAGTTGCAGCCTAGGATATGGTGAGCCATGAAAATAATGCAAGTCTTGTAAAACTGTGGAAAAGGATGTAGCTCCATGTTGCTTTGCGGATCAGCGGCTGCCGTTTGCAACAGACTGAAATACACAACACCACAGCAAGCCTTCAGCAGCTGGAAATATACTCATTCAAGGGCAGCATAAGCATTGCTTTACTGGTCCACCTTAAGCTGAACTTTCTTACCATGTTCCTTCGCACTTTTATTTTTTATTGTTTTCTTCTAGCTATTCACGCTCAAAATGCCCCACAGAGCCAGTGCAGACATTTCATGAAAAAGGCTAAGGTCTGAATCTGTCTGCACCAGCTCCTAGATAACGTCTCACTGGGGTTCCACCAGTATAAGGTCTCCATGTTCTCAGCCACCCAGCAGCTGCTGGGAGGGCAACAGAACGGTAGGGGCAGAATAGACCACAGACGTCGGGACCAGAGGTAACAGCTGCGAGTGGAGGGAGGAGCAGGTAAGACTGGTAAGTGTGTATGGAGAACGGAAGAAAAGAAGGTTATCAGCAGATAAGACCAACACTGAACTGTGCCAGGAGCAGGAGACATGATCGAGTGGTTGTTTGGTCAAGGCAAAGGTGACCTGGGGTAACCTGACAGCCTGTAGTGACACACGCACACAGTGTACCTGTTCAGAAGTAAAACACCACTTCTACTTGTCACTGTGGGTGTATCTGCCTGGCAGGGAGCATCCGTGCATGGTGAAGTGGTGTTACCTTGTGGCTTTTCAGTACACCTTTAGAGAACACTTAGTCCCTTCAACTGGATCCAGAGTTTTGTTTCTCCTGCTTCCAACAGGGAGACCTGCTGGAATACATCGGAATAAAACAGCATTACTTCAGTGGCATAGTGTGAGTGTCCAGGAAGCAAAACAAGACAATTACGGATTTTAAGAAAGCTTTGTGTTCCAACAATTCCCAGCCCCAGCCTCCCATACTCTTACGAGACCCTGCCCGACCCGGTGGATTTTGTGACCTCTCCCTCTGTGTTCGCTGCCTTCCCACCACCGCTCCCAGCCCCTTCTGCACTTACAGCTGAGGCCCGCAGGGGGACGAAGAGACGCCATCAGCTCAGCCAGCGGCAGGACACCCCTCCGGACACCCCTCCAGCCACGAGACAGTCTGACCAAGCTTCACCACAAAGCTGTGGCGGAGGATCAGGACACCTAACCTACAGCACCGCACCTTCATTACAGCTATAGCATTTTGGGGTGAGGTGACCAAAAAGCATGAGAACGCCCGCCCCGGAGCAGCTGCAGTAATAGTCTGAAAACGCTGTCACGCAAAAGAACTTTCTGCTGATAACAAGCATGGAATAATTTATATCCACCGTGTAAAGGCATGAAAACAACTGAACGAGACCAGCTCTACGCTATTGATTTTTAGACAAACGACCAAGTCTGGAAGCAACTGCAAACACAAGAAGTGTAGCTGGATGGAAAGTTAAATGCTACTTTGGCTCTTCTACGCGCTTGTTTGTCGCACAGTCTGTGGAGATTCATTATCAGAACTGCAATTTGGTTACCACTACAACAGTTTCAGGCTTCCTAGCAGCAGCTTGCTGGAGCTGCTAAGGTTAAAGGCAAATTTCCTTTTTACACTCTTTGAGTGATCATTAAACATGATTGCTAAAGAAGCAAACTGTCAAAGTTGTTTCATTTATTTCTTAATATCACAGCTGTACAATTTTCATACATACAGCAGGAAATGCGCATTGGTTACACAATGGCATTTGGCTGCATTTCCAAGTATAATACAGTAAGTGCAACTCCACTTAAGAATGTACATTTATACAACTTAAACAAATTAAGGATTGCTACACTACTATCTGTGACAGTATAAAGCTTCATTTATGTTAAGTCTCGTTACTAAACCACTTCCTGGTTAAATATAAAACATATTCAATTATTTTAAAACGGCCCTTGTGGTACTTGGCCAGCATATAAAATATTTGTTGTGTAAAATTTAACCATTAACTTTTTCTTTTCTTTTAAAAATAATCCTCTAAGCCTATTTAAACATTTGCTATTGAACTGTTACACTGACACTTTGTAGCAGGAACCAAATTTTTACCCTCCTTTTGTTTGATCTCGCTCTGCTTATCACCGAAAGAAGTTACATTTGTAATGTACTGCAGCTTTATTCAGATACAACCAGATGGCTAAGCTATTTAACAATTCCGTTCAAATGTAAATAACATTCTTCATTAAAGAAAAAGAAATTACATTTCGGAAATATTTGTCATCAAAATTTTAATGGGTAGAGTGCTACCAGCACTGGGAGGAAAAAAAAAAGAAGTATTAATTTCTGTTTTAAGACCCACCTGAATATTCGGTTTATACTCTTATAACTTTACTTTTGGAATACATTGGTCCACAGACCACATTCTTGTTACAGCTTACCAAATGAAAAACAAAAATTGCTCTTATTGCCGTCCCTATAACAGGAATGGTTCAGTTTTAAACCTCCTTTAAAAATATACATTTTACAATCCTTTCACCTCAACAAAGGTGACACTGACAATAAATACACTGGTTTGGTGGTTTTGTTTTTCTTTGCCGTGAAAAGTCTACAAACTACCTGTTGTAGGCCCTTTCTTTTTTTGACTTCTCCAATGCCTTGTCCATAGTTTTCTCATTTTCTCCTCGACATTTGGGGCAGTACCATTTGCCCTTTGGTTTATGATTGAGTCCCACACAGGAAAAGTGAAACCACTCGATGGGGCACTCGTCATTATCGCATCCTATCATTTCTCCATAGGAGACTTGGTTGCATAAGCAGTATGTTGGCTCATTGGGATCAATAGGAAGGTCTGGAGGAGAAGCTTCCCTCTCTGCCTTAGCCTTGGATCGTTTCTTCTTCTTGGATGTTTTTGCTTTCTTCTCCTTTGGAGTTCCTGAGGTGATGTCATCGTGATCATGATTATTTGAAGCATTTTCTCGATTCTCGTTATTCCTTTGCCGCCTTGACCTCTTATTGTTGGGCTTCTCAGCCTGGGCGATTGTCTCATTCTTTGACTTATCTTGGCTGGCTTTCCCGCTGTTCCCAGTGGTGTCGTTAGTCTCTTGGCACGTCTCAAACAGTTCCACGTGGCTGTCCACTTGCCGGGTTCTGTTCTCAACAAGCTCTACCATCTGACTGACGATTTGGATCTTCTCGTCACCCAGCTCCTGACTCCGAATCAGCGCTCTCTGTATGCAGTGCAACATTCTTCTCTTCTGCACGGCATCTGTCTCTCGTTTAAATTTTTCATAGTAATCATCCAGGTCCTTCAGAATCTCTGCAAGGAAGAAGTAAAAACTGTAAGTATTTCAGACAGAGGGAACGGTGAAGAAAAGCCTTCCTGCATTTTTCCTTCCACGCAGCAACACCTTTTTGTAATGCACGAAGTTGATCAAAGGCAGACTCCCTGAAGCTGAAATCTGACAAGTGGCTCATGACTCCAGTGGAATATTTTTGTCCCAGTAGGTCCCTGAGGAACAGAATGCAAGTGCTGATTTAGGAAAAAAAAAAAGAGACTAAATATAATCTCATGCACGGTGACAGCTCTTCCCTTTATCGGTAATTAAAAGGAACAGAAAATACACAGACCACCACAAGTTACAGCATCAACTGTAGAATTAGAGGGGAATTAATGGATTGTTTACTAGGACATTTTCTGTACAATAAGGTTAATGCTTGTGGTGAATGACGGAGAGTGGAGAAAGAGAGTGGGAGAAGAGAAAAAAGCACAAATCAGTGCAGGAATCAGACAACAAATTACTTAATAATCGCTATCATGCCTGACAGCTGATGCAGAAGAACTCTGAACACACAGGGCTAGACCCTAAGTCACGGCGAGTTTCACCCGATACTGCTGCGTGGCTGCTGAAACGAGGCCAACTAATTCCTTGTGAGTACAGAATTACCATTACAGTATTGGAGCCGTGGGGATTATTTTCTCCCTGTAGGTTCTGTAAAATACCTGTTACTTACTTTTTATGTAATTTTTCATTAAATATTTACTGCAAGGAAGGAGAAAAAAAATTAAGGAGTAACATTAAAGATGATCTATGACCACAGGAACGGATAAAGCTCCTTGTTGATTTAAAATGCTAACACTGAAAGTCTGTTAGACCTTGCGTTACACCTGAAGGATCGTTTCAGGAGTTTAAAAGGAAGAACAATCCACAAGTGCTTAAAGTTTCAAGGAGACTTTTATGAACCTATTTTAAGCGGAAGTTTTCGAGTTTTGCTGCGATACTTGATGATACTTGACTCAACACGCAGCACACTCCGCATGTCCACGTTAACCCTCTCGAGAACACGCGAAATTAAGGTTTTTCCCCATAAATATCTCCCTCATCCCTCACCCCCTACGGACACGCAGCCACTGCTATCTCGGGGCTTAGTTCGGGACGCGGTATCGGCCAGGGGGAGGCCGCCTGCAGCCCCCCAGCCCGCCCCCGCCCGCCCCCAGTAACGACAGGAGCTGTATTAATTGGTTTATTAACTATTTATTAACCGGGAGAGAGCTTTTTTTAACCGGGCTCCCAACGGCCCGCCCCGCGCCCCGGAAGCGCCGCGCCGCCAGGCCCGGCCCATGCCTAGCAACCGGCCCGCGCCCCGGAAGTGACGAAGCGGCTATTGTTCTCCGGCCGGAAGCCGGCGGCGGGCCCCCGGTTGGCAGCGCAACGGCCGAGGCGGGGGAGGAGGGGCGCGGGGAGGGGGCGGGGCCCCGCGCGGCGTCGCGCCTATCAGAGGCGGCGGCGGGCAGAGCCCGCCCCCTCGGGCCGTCCAATGGGAGCCGGGAGAGTGAAAAAGGGGAGGCCAAGGTTGGCCCGCCCGCTGCCGGCGCCTCAGCCAATCAGCGCCCGGCGGCCGGGCAGGCCGAGATATTCAAATCAACGCCACCGAAAAGTTGCTTTCTCGAAACGTCACGGGGGGGCGGGGCGCCGGGCGGAACGGCCCGCCCTCCGGGCCAATCGGCGAGAGGAGGCGGGCCGCCCCCGCCCCCCGGGGAGCGCGCCGTCCTATCGGAGCCGCCGGGGGGGCGGGGCGAGCGGCGCTATGCTAACGAGGGGCGGTTATAAGAGCCGCGCCGACGCCGAACGCCCCGCACAGCGCGGAGGCGCCGCTGGCCGCGCGGTGTCGGAGCGCGGGAGAGGCGGCGTGCCTCAGCCCGCCCTGCCCCCGCCATCGCCGCTCCCCGCCCGCGGAAGTTTTCCCCCGGCCCCTTTTTTCTCCCCCGGAGGAGCCGCGGACGCCGAGGGAGGGAAGGGGGCTCCGGTCGTCCCCTCCCCGCCCGGCTGTCAGCGGCGCTGGGGAGAGCCCTCCCCTCCCCCCTCCCCCTCGCCTTCCCCAGCGGACAGCGGCGAGCGACAAAGCTGCCCCCGGGCCCCGCGCCGGCCGGCCCGTGCCCCTGCCCCTTCCCTCGGCCCGGCAGGGAAGCAGCTGGCGCTGGGCACACTCCGTACGGCCGGTCGTATCGCGCCCCCCCCCCGCGTACACACACACCACGCACACACACACACCACACACGGCAGCCCCGGCTCCCCCCCCCCCCGCCCCCTGCTTCAGGGGGTGAAGCGAAACCCACCGGGGAGGGAGCGCGGAAAGCGCTCCCTGCCCCCCTCCCCTCCTCTCCCCTCCCCTCCCTCCCTCACTAGCTGCCTCTCTCCCCTACTACAGCCATAATGAATACTGTACATTCCTAAATGTTGTGCTGTAATCTCTCCGTCCGCAAGCACTTTCTGCCGTACCCCCAAAGCCCCTTCCATCGCGGCCCCCCCGGCCGGGGGGGCCCCCCTTTGTGCACCGCACACCCCGCATTCCCCTGCCCCCGCCTTCTCGGCCGGCATATTTACACCAGAAAAGGCAGAGTCCTTGCCTTAATAAGAGAAGCCGGAGTACCTTTTGTTCCGCCCATGACAAGAGCTAACCTGCAGATCAGCCCTCTCCCTCCTCGGCTCTCCTCGTCCGGCTCTTCCCCCTGCTCTCGGCTCCCCCAAAAGAAAGCTACCCATCCCCGCTGGGTGCAGTGGGGCTGAAGGGAGGCCGAGCCCTCGCGCTCGGAGAGGAAGAAAGGACACCCTCCCCCCGGCCCCACACGGCACACAGCACCGAGCGAGCACTTACCTTGATATTTGGCGTCAATTTCCCTCATCAAGGAGACATTTCTCTGCAGATCGAAGGGCGATCGACTCGATGGAGTCCAGGTAATCCTCCACATAGTTCACGAGGTGAAGCCCTCGCTGCTCGCCGTTCGCAGGACTCAACATTTTCATCCGGCGAAAAGGAAAAGGGGGAGGGATAAAAAAAAAAAAAAAATATAAAAAAAATAGATTCTTCTCCACACGCTTCTCTCTCTCTCTCTCTGTCTCCCCTGGCCCTGGCGGTGCTGCTCCCCCCGAAGGAGGCAGGCGGGGGGAAGATGGGCTCGCCCCCCAAAAACCGAGAGCAGCTACATTCGGAGTGCTCTCGTGTGAGGCAGAGGGAGCCGCGCACACACACACAGCACAGCACACACACACACGCACACACACACGGATCCCTCCGATTGTTCCCGTGCCGCCTCCTCCGTGAATTACCCACGACGACAGCCATTCAATCAGCTGCTGCTGGCTGGAGGGGACTGGCGGAGGGTGTGTGTGTGTGTGCGCGTGTGTGGTGTGTGTGTGTGTGTGTGTGTGCGCGGCTCCCTCTGCCTCACACGAGAGCACTCCGATGTAGCTGCTCTCGGTTTTTGGGGGGCGAGCCCATCTTCCCCCGCCTGCCTCCTTCGGGGGGAGCAGCACCCGCCGGGCCAGGGGGACAGAGAGAGAGAGAGAGAAGCGTGTGGAGAAGAATCTATTTTTTTTATATTTTTTTTTTTTTTATCCCTCCCCCTTTTCCTTTTCGCCGGATGAAAATGTTGAGTCCTGCGAACGGCGAGCAGCTTCACCTCGTGAACTATGTGGAGGATTACCTGGACTCCATCGAGTCGATGCCCTTCGATCTGCAGAGAAATGTCTCCTTGATGAGGGAAATTGACGCCAAATATCAAGGTAAGTGCTCGCTCGGTGCGTGTGTGCCGTGTGGGGCCGGGGGGAGGGTGTCTTTCTTCTCTCCGGAGCCGAGGCTCGGCTCCCTTCGCCCCCCTGCACCCCGCGGGGATGGTAGCTTTATTTTGGGGAGCCGAGAGCAGGGGGAGAGCCGGACGAGGAGAGCCGAGGAGGGAGAGGGGCTGATCTGCAGCGTTAGCTCTTGTCATGGGGCGGAACAAAAGGTCTCCGGCTTCTCTTATTAAGCAAGGACTCTGCTTTTCTGTGTAAATTGCCGGCCGAGAAGGCGGGGGCAGGGAAGCGGGGTGTGCGGTGCACAAAGGGGGGCCCCCCCCGGCCGGGGGGCCGCGATGGAAGGGCTTTGGGGGTACGGCAGAAAGTGCTGTGCGGACGGAGAGATTACAGCACAACATTTAGGAATGTACAGTATTCATTATGGCTGTAGTAGGGGAGAGAGGCAGCTAGTGAGGGAGGGAGGGGAGGGGAGAGGAGGGGAGGGGGGCAGGGAGCGCTTTCCGCGCTCCCTCCCCGGTGGGTTTCGCTTCACCCCCTGAAGCAGGGGGCGGGGGGGGGGGGGGGAGCCGGGGCTGCCGTGTGTGTGTGTGTGCGTGGTGTGTGTGTACGCGGGGGGGGGCGCGATACGACCGGCCGTACGGATGTGCCCAGCGCCCAGCTGCTTCCCTGCCGGGCCGAGGGAAGGGGCAGGGGCAGGGCCGGCCGGCGCGGGGCCCGGGGCAGCTTTGTCGCTCGCCGCTGTCCGCTGGGGAAGGCGAGGGGGAAGGGGGAGGGGAGGGCTCTCCCCAGCGCCGCTGACAGCCGGGCGGGGAGGGGACGACCGGAGCCCCCTTCCCTCCCTCGGCGTCCGCGGCTCCCTCCGGGGGAGAAAAAAGGGGCCGGGGGAAAACTTCCGCGGGCGGGGAGCGGCGATGGCGGGGCAGGGCGGGCTGAGGCACGCCGCCTCTCCCGCGTTCCGACACCGCGCGGCCAGCGGGCGCCTCCGCGCTGTGCGGGGCGTTCGGCGTCGGCGCGGCTCTTATAACCGCCCCTCGTTAGCATAGCGCCGCTCGCCCCGCCCCCCGGCGGCTCCGATAGGACGGCGCGCTCCCCGGGGGCGGGGGCGGCCCGCCTCCTCTCGCCGATTGGCCCGGAGGGCGGGCCGTTCCGCCCGGCGCCCCGCCCCCCCGTGACGTTTCGAGAAGCAACTTTTCGGTGGCGTTGATTTGAATATCTCGGCCTGCCCCGGCCGCCGGGCGCTGATTGGCTGCGGCGCCGGCAGCGGGCGGGCCAACCTTGGCCTCCCCTTTTTCACTCTCCCGGCTCCCATTGGACGGCCCGAGGGGGCGGGCTCTGCCCGCCGCCGCCTCTGATAGGCGCGACGCCGCACGGGGCCCCGCCCCCTCCCCGCGCCCCTCCTCCCCCGCCTCGGCCGTTGCGCTGCCAACCGGGGGCCCGCCGCCGGCTTCCGGCCGGAGAACAATAGCCGCTTCGTCACTTCCGGGGCGCGGCCGGTTGCTAGGCAGGGGCCGGGCCTGGCGGCGCGGCGCTTCCGGGGCGCGGGGCGGGCCGTTGGGAGCCCGGTTAATAAAGCTCTCTCCCGGTTAATAAATAGTTAATAAACCAATTAATACAGCTCCTGTCGTTACTGGGGGCGGGCGGGGCGGGCTGGGGGGCTGCAGGCGGCCTCCCCCTGGCCGATACCGCGTCCCGAACTAAGCCCCGAGATAGCAGTGGCTGCGTGTCCGAGGGGGTGAGGGATGAGGGAGATATTTATGGGGAAAAACCTTAATTTCGCGTGTTCTCGAGGGGTTAACGTGGACATGCGGAGTGTGCTGCGTGTTGAGTCAAGTATCATCAAGTATCGCAGCAAAACTCGAAAACTTCCGCTTAAAATAGGTTCATAAAAGTCTTCTTGAAACTTTAAGCACTTGTGGAATGTTCTTCCTTTTAAACTCCTGAAACGATCCTTCAGGTGTAACGCAAGGTCTAACAGACTTTCAGTGTTAGCATTTTAAATCAACAAGGAGCTTTATCCGTTCCTGTGGTCATAGATCATCTTTAATGTTACTCCTTAATTTTTTTTCTCCTTCCTTGCAGTAAATATTTAATGAAAAATTACATAAAAAGTAAGTAACAGGTATTTTACAGAACCTACAGGGAGAAAATAATCCCCACGGCTCCAATACTGTAATGGTAATTCTGTACTCACAAGGAATTAGTTGGCCTTGTTTTCAGCAGCCACGCAGCAGTATCGGGTGAAACTCGCCGTGACTTAGGGTCTAGCCCTGTGTGTTCAGAGTTCTTCTGCATCAGCTGTCAGGCATGATAGCGATTATTAAGTAATTTGTTGTCTGATTCCTGCACTGATTTGTGCTTTTTTCTCTTCTCCCACTCTCTTTCTCCCACTCTCCGTCATTCACCACAAGCATTAACCTTATTGTACAGAAAATGTCCTAGTAAACAATCCATTAATTCCCCCTCTAATTCTACAGTTGATGCTGTAACTTGTGGTGGTCTGTGTATTTTCTGTTCCTTTTAATTACCGATAAAGGGAAGAGCTGTCACCGTGCATGAGATTATATTTAGTCTCTTTTTTTTTTTTCCTAAATCAGCACTTGCATTCTGTTCCTCAGGGACCTACTGGGACAAAAATATTCCACTGGAGTCATGAGCCACTTGTCAGATTTCAGCTTCAGGGAGTCTGCCTTTGATCAACTTCGTGCATTACAAAAAGGTGTTGCTGCGTGGAAGGAAAAATGCAGGAAGGCTTTTCTTCACCGTTCCCTCTGTCTGAAATACTTACAGTTTTTACTTCTTCCTTGCAGAGATTCTGAAGGACCTGGATGATTACTATGAAAAATTTAAACGAGAGACAGATGCCGTGCAGAAGAGAAGAATGTTGCATTGCATACAGAGAGCGCTGATTCGGAGTCAGGAGCTGGGTGACGAGAAGATCCAAATCGTCAGTCAGATGGTAGAGCTTGTTGAGAACAGAACCCGGCAAGTGGACAGCCACGTGGAACTGTTTGAGACGTGCCAAGAGACTAACGACACCACTGGGAACAGCGGGAAAGCCAGCCAAGATAAGTCAAAGAACGAGACAATCGCCCAGGCTGAGAAGCCCAACAATAAGAGATCAAGGCGGCAAAGGAATAACGAGAATCGAGAAAATGCTTCAAATAATCATGATCACGATGACATCACCTCAGGAACTCCAAAGGAGAAGAAAGCAAAAACATCCAAGAAGAAGAAACGATCCAAGGCTAAGGCAGAGAGGGAAGCTTCTCCTCCAGACCTTCCTATTGATCCCAATGAGCCAACATACTGCTTATGCAACCAAGTCTCCTATGGAGAAATGATAGGATGCGATAATGACGAGTGCCCCATCGAGTGGTTTCACTTTTCCTGTGTGGGACTCAATCATAAACCAAAGGGCAAATGGTACTGCCCCAAATGTCGAGGAGAAAATGAGAAAACTATGGACAAGGCATTGGAGAAGTCAAAAAAAGAAAGGGCCTACAACAGGTAGTTTGTAGACTTTTCACGGCAAAGAAAAACAAAACCACCAAACCAGTGTATTTATTGTCAGTGTCACCTTTGTTGAGGTGAAAGGATTGTAAAATGTATATTTTTAAAGGAGGTTTAAAACTGAACCATTCCTGTTATAGGGACGGCAATAAGAGCAATTTTTGTTTTTCATTTGGTAAGCTGTAACAAGAATGTGGTCTGTGGACCAATGTATTCCAAAAGTAAAGTTATAAGAGTATAAACCGAATATTCAGGTGGGTCTTAAAACAGAAATTAATACTTCTTTTTTTTTTCCTCCCAGTGCTGGTAGCACTCTACCCATTAAAATTTTGATGACAAATATTTCCGAAATGTAATTTCTTTTTCTTTAATGAAGAATGTTATTTACATTTGAACGGAATTGTTAAATAGCTTAGCCATCTGGTTGTATCTGAATAAAGCTGCAGTACATCACAAATGTAACTTCTTTCGGTGATAAGCAGAGCGAGATCAAACAAAAGGAGGGTAAAAATTTGGTTCCTGCTACAAAGTGTCAGTGTAACAGTTCAATAGCAAATGTTTAAATAGGCTTAGAGGATTATTTTTAAAAGAAAAGAAAAAGTTAATGGTTAAATTTTACACAACAAATATTTTATATGCTGGCCAAGTACCACAAGGGCCGTTTTAAAATAATTGAATATGTTTTATATTTAACCAGGAAGTGGTTTAGTAACGAGACTTAACATAAATGAAGCTTTATACTGTCACAGATAGTAGTGTAGCAATCCTTAATTTGTTTAAGTTGTATAAATGTACATTCTTAAGTGGAGTTGCACTTACTGTATTATACTTGGAAATGCAGCCAAATGCCATTGTGTAACCAATGCGCATTTCCTGCTGTATGTATGAAAATTGTACAGCTGTGATATTAAGAAATAAATGAAACAACTTTGACAGTTTGCTTCTTTAGCAATCATGTTTAATGATCACTCAAAGAGTGTAAAAAGGAAATTTGCCTTTAACCTTAGCAGCTCCAGCAAGCTGCTTCTAGGAAGCCTGAAACTGTTGTAGTGGTAACCAAATTGCAGTTCTGATAATGATTCTCCACAGACTGTGCGACAAACAAGCGCGTAGAAGAGCCAAAGTAGCATTTAACTTTCCATCCAGCTACACTTCTTGTGTTTGCAGTTGCTTCCAGACTTGGTCGTTTGTCTAAAAATCAATAGCGTAGAGCTGGTCTCGTTCAGTTGTTTTCATGCCTTTACACGGTGGATATAAATTATTCCATGCTTGTTATCAGCAGAAAGTTCTTTTGCGTGACAGCGTTTTCAGACTATTACTGCAGCTGCTCCGGGGCGGGCGTTCTCATGCTTTTTGGTCACCTCACCCCAAAATGCTATAGCTGTAATGAAGGTGCGGTGCTGTAGGTTAGGTGTCCTGATCCTCCGCCACAGCTTCGTGGTGAAGCTTGGTCAGACTGTCTCGTGGCTGGAGGGGTGTCCTGCCGCTGGCTGAGCTGATGGCGTCTCTTCGTCCCCCTGCGGGCCTCAGCTGTAAGTGCAGAAGGGGCTGGGAGCGGTGGTGGGAAGGCAGCGAACACAGAGGGAGAGGTCACAAAATCCACCGGGTCGGGCAGGGTCTCGTAAGAGTATGGGAGGCTGGGGCTGGGAATTGTTGGAACACAAAGCTTTCTTAAAATCCGTAATTGTCTTGTTTTGCTTCCTGGGCACTCACACTATGCCTCTGAAGTAATGCTGTTTTATTCCGATGTATTCCAGCAGGTCTCCCTGTTGGAAGCAGGAGAAACAAAACTCTGGATCCAGTTGAAGGGACTAAGTGTTCTCTAAAGGTGTACTGAAAAGCCACAAGGTAACACCACTTCACCATGCACGGACGCTCCCTGCCAGGCAGATACACCCACAGTGACAAGTAGAAGTGGTGTTTTACTTCTGAACAGGTACACTGTGTGCGTGTGTCACTACAGGCTGTCAGGTTACCCCAGGTCACCTTTGCCTTGACCAAACAACCACTCGATCATGTCTCCTGCTCCTGGCACAGTTCAGTGTTGGTCTTATCTGCTGATAACCTTCTTTTCTTCCGTTCTCCATACACACTTACCAGTCTTACCTGCTCCTCCCTCCACTCGCAGCTGTTACCTCTGGTCCCAACGTCTGTGGTCTATTCTGCCCCTACCGTTCTGTTGCCCTCCCAGCAGCTGCTGGGTGGCTGAGAACATGGAGACCTTATACTGGTGGAACCCCAGTGAGACGTTATCTAGGAGCTGGTGCAGACAGATTCAGACCTTAGCCTTTTTCATGAAATGTCTGCACTGGCTCTGTGGGGCATTTTGAGCGTGAATAGCTAGAAGAAAACAATAAAAGTGCGAAGGAACATGGTAAGAAAGTTCAGCTTAAGGTGGACCAGTAAAGCAATGCTTATGCTGCCCTTGAATGAGTATATTTCCAGCTGCTGAAGGCTTGCTGTGGTGTTGTGTATTTCAGTCTGTTGCAAACGGCAGCCGCTGATCCGCAAAGCAACATGGAGCTACATCCTTTTCCACAGTTTTACAAGACTTGCATTATTTTCATGGCTCACCATATCCTAGGCTGCAACTGTGTTTTACTGCTTGTCCCTGACAGCTGACTGTACCTGCGCTGTACCCTTTGACAGGTCCAGTTTCAGTCTGTGAGCACAGTTGCTTACTTGAGTTAAACTCAAGGTACTCTGCCGTGGTGTTAAACTCTCTGTTGATGGAAGTAAAACCATCTCGTGTTATACCGACACACTGCCAAATGCTTCATACCATGCAAACTTTGTCCTGGCTTTGATACCTTGTCTAAAATGCTGTCTTTACAAATGTAGTAATTCTATTTTTTGTAGTTATTTGGAGTTTATTTAATGGTCATGAGAAAATGCCATCCTTCGAGCCAGTCTTCTTTGCCTCTATGCGATGGGTGCAGCTAATTTGCAAGCTTCCTTATGCTGCCCAGCTGGCTGACACAATGCTGTGATTTGGGGACATAACCTGAAGGTTTGAGATCAGACCTGAATCTCTCGATGACCATTTCCCACTGCGACTGCCAGCAACAGGATTGGGAAAGAGGGAGGCTCTCTTCTAGGAGCTGAGCTGAGGCTTCTGACTCATTTCCCACACGCTAATAAGCATCCATTCCATATTATAGGATTAATATAATATGCAAAATTCAGCAGATGTTTGTTGAGGAAGTCATAGCAGTAGGAATCACAAACTTTTCATTGAAAGCATTCAGGCGACTGTAACCGCCACTGGTCTGTGACAGATGTCACAGGAAGTCCTTATTGTGTTACTGAGCACTTGAACTGGCGATAAAATCCTTCCAACTAATGAAAAACAGAGTTTCAACACCAAAGTCGAGGGAGCTGGTAGCAGTCCTTACACTTGAGTTGTCCCCGTCCCCAGGCGGCAGATTTGTTCTGCAGTAGGGCAGCTAAGAGTTGGTGCTGAGGATACAAGTCAGAAGGTAAAAGCAGGCAGGGAGGGAACCCTTGAAGCGCAATGTCAGCTGCAACTGCAAAATGTTCCTAGTGGGACAGCTAGAGAGAGCCACCACGAGACTGAAACAGCAGAGCAAAGCATCGCTTCCAACCACTATGTCACCTGAAAGCATCCCAATTAAGCAAAACTACTGTCTCCATTAAGCAGCAGCAACCCTGGCCATGTGTATCATTGGGTTTAAATAGGTTTCTTACTAATTAAGCACAGCCGCTGATTAACTGTGTCCTAATTTTGTGGAACATGCAGAATAAATACAATTGAATTGGACTGCTCCACTGGTCTTATTTTTCATAGGGTATTTTTAGTTAATCTTTTAAAATTGTAATAAGATGCAAGAGCTAGGTGAATTATTGTAAATAGTATTTTAATAGAATATAATAAAAAAAGTTCTCAGCAGGAGTGCTTCAAAGCAAATTCGAGTATTGCTGGGATTCATTCTGTTGCTTTAGTTAAACTTATTATCATCTTTGAAGCCAATTCGATCCTTAGACATAAACCTCCTTGTGCTAGCTCCAAAAGAGGTACAGATTTCCTGCTTCCAAATATCAAAAGCAGTGTGAGCGTTCAACGTTGTGTCAAAACTAGGTGAGCTAGGACTGCTACACACAGCTTCTTATTTTCCCAGGTACCACCAAAGTCCCAGGTCTGACAAATTAAAGGAAGGACACAGTGAGGAAGAACACAGGAGTAAATGAAGTATCTCTGTGAAGGGCTGAGAGGCAGTATTGAGATTTTCTCATGAGTTTGGGGTGGCTAGATTACTTTTCCTGGAATGTTTATTGTTGGTAGTAGCCAAAAACAAGCTACTGTACTTCTGTTTCCCCCTCAGAACCAGGAGCTGGGTTAGTGGCCAGGTTAGCAAGGTGGAGGCTCTTGCAGTCTTGGACTTCTACTTGTCATGGTGAAGCCTGACTATCGGGGTAACTTGTTCCTGCAGCCCATGGCTGTGGTCACCACCCCTGGTGGGTGCCACCGGCCCCTCTGCAGGACCTATTCCCACTCTTGCAGCGGAGCTGCAAGAAGGTGAAAGGTGGTTGATACCAAATTTTCAGAAACTACACCTAAATTTCTGACTGTTATGTTAGAATTGTTAGTAAATGATGTGGCCTAATGCTCTGTTGTCTCTGAAAGAGGTTGGTACCTCAGCTAACCATTTTTAAAGGCCGCGTAACACCCATCTAGCATAAGGTGATGATGTCTCGTGCACTACTGCATGGAAGTAATCAGCCAGGACTGAAGGCTCTGAGGCAACCTGTGGGAGCTGCAGGAGATGCAGTCAGCAGCCGACTTCATGCTGGTGAGATGTCAGTTTGCCACGTGGGCTCTGGCCGAGCTGAGCCTGAACTTCTGCTCCTCGTTCACGCCTTGGGGAAAGCACTATGATACAAAGACAGCCGAATGATTTTGCATTTGGCTGGTCGGTAAGTCCCTCAGAGTTCAACACACCTAGGGCTGCTAACTCAGCATATGAAAAAGTTATATACTTAAAATAAACTTGGATCTTTCAAGTGTATCTCATAAAAACTTGGTGAAGGCAGATGGAGTCACCTTTTGTACTCTCACTTTGTGGAAGAATTAATGCAATTTAAATAACTGCTGTCCCCTCAGCACTACCCATCCTGAACTCCCTCATCTCCGTCGTCATACAATTCACTTCACTAGTTTGATTTTTTTTTCAAAATAAATCAGACTTGCAAAAAAATGGTTTTTAGAGATAAGGATGAGAAACTCAAGTGAATTGTGCATAAATGATTTACCTGCATACAGGAAGGGATGTTCTGCTATGTTAATTATAAGATATATATCAGGGGACTTTTCATTTTGCCAGCCTCCTCTCTCCTTGAGATTCGCATGGTCTCATCTGAAATAAAATGCTCCTTTCTCATAATAACTTCTTCAGTCTTATAACTTTGGGAGCAGACAATTTATTGAGAACCGTATCAGTAAAAGATGAATTGTTAAATGCATGTTCCACACAGTGATTTTATTCAACAACTAAAAGATTAAGGGCAACTCTTTCAGAAAAGTCCCCCGAGCTTTAATGCTTTAGTTTGTAGGTGCCCCCTGAGGATGTTAAAAGTAGAAGGAAATGAATGTAATGTGCCTTGAACTTTAATCAATTCTAATCTATGGTCGTGATTACTTAAAAACTTTGATCACGATCATATCATTTTGGTATATTGTTACTGCAGGACAGAAGCAGGATTGTTTGGATGCACTGATTTCCATGCTTTAACAGGGTTTGATCCATTTTGTAATTTGTCTCAGTTCTTTATCCGCTGAGCCTATTCTTGCTTGGGTTGGAGACAGCTTCAAGAAGACAAAAGCAGCATTAAAATTAAAGTTGCTGATATTACTCTCAATCTTTGTTGTCCACACACACACATACACACACATATATATATTTCTTGGAATATAGAAGATGTCAGGAGAGCTCTGTTGTGCCTGAGCTCTTAGAATCGTCACAAAGAAACCTTCACAAAAGGAAGAGAGGGACTTGTGAAGAGTGGAAGTAAGAGTACAATAGCGAGGTGAACAGCTGGACTTCTATATCAGAAGTAATCCTTCCTGGTCCATAAAAGACTTAAAGGAGTTATATCTAATCAGGTTCAAGGGAAATAGAGCATCAAATTTCCTGAAAAGATAAATACAAAGTATGTGGCACTTGTGCATTTCTGCTAGTTTTGATAAAAGGACTGGAGGCTATTATATGCAGTGGCGGTAGTAAAATCTTGCAAAGCCACAACTGTGTCATGCCATGCAGGAGAATATTGAAGAGCTGTTACAAGTGGATTACCAAGGGGCCATATCATCTACAGATTTTATTTTACAGGAGGCTCTGCTGACCAGGAGACATCACCCGTGTCTGCAGAGGTGTCAAGGGAAGCCGTAGAGCCTTGTTTGTGCAAGTCAGAGACTGAGGATCCACTTAGTGTGTCAGAGCAGAAACAGACAAAATTATGTTTGCCTTCAACTCACTGTCAAGCCATAGCTAACCAAGTTTCTCAGAAAATGGTGGGCCACCATCCAGAGGGACAGGCCAGAGTGGGGCACCAACATGACCATGTGCAGTTCAGCAAGGACAAGTGTCCTTGTGAGTGCTGCAGCATGGATGGATGAGCCTCGTGCAAGAGCAGAGGCTGGGCTGGTGGGGCTCATTTCAAAATAGCAAACTTTTTAATTCAAACTATATCAAATATATATTGCTGTGAATTAGTGGACCTGCTTGCACTTGGGGTTGGACCAGATCCCATCCAATGGTCCCTTCCATACCAAGTTGTTCTGTGATCTTGTTATCAGGGAATGTTCTCAATAGTGATGGCAAACAAAGTGCTAAGATCAGAGTGAGAATTCAGCATGCAAAATCTGCATTTTACTATTGCTCGGAGAATGCTCTGCTGCCATAGAATGAGACCAGGGCCAAGACTGAATTTGTCAAAATATTACATAGAGCTGGTGTGCCTTTACAGGACAGGGTATGCAAGAAAAGCTCCACAAGTAACCTCAGAAACTCCTCCCTGTCCTCTGCCCTGACACAGCTCTCCAGAATTTCCCAGGGAAACACCCTCTAACTCCTGGCTTGGATTTAAGGACCCCTTGAGGCATCGGAGAGGAGCCTGGTGCTTCACTCCTTGCAATCAGTGCTATAGAGGCAAATAAGCAGAGGAGCCCTATTAACCCACACTTAACCGATCCTGACACCAGCTTACAGCCCTAGGGTCTAGCAGGATGATTTACTTTTTTTCCATCAGAAAAAAAAAAGTATTCCATGGTGATTTCTGTCAGATACAAACGGATGAGAATATATCACCGGTTTTCCTAACGCTTTTCCTAATCGGAATGCAGGAGAAGGGAGTCCCTGGGTTGTATAATTTATCTGAGGATTTATGTTTGATGTTTGCTGTGCCTCAGCAAAATTCCCAGCTCCCCACATCTCATTTCTGGTTAAGTTTAGACAAATCCAAAACCTGACATCTATTTTTGGCTGCTGTCTTATATTACTACTTGTATATGATCAGAGCTGTTTGAAATGCTTGCAGTGGTAGGAAAAGTTTGATGCCGAAACACTCTACAACACTGAGTTTCCTAAATAAGCTTTGATAGCAGAGGAATTTTTTGATCTTAGCAGTGCTGGTGACCAGAACAACATGGAGCTTGTCTTCTTTGTGATATGTTCTCACAACCTCAGTTTTCTTTTTGTAAATCCTGAACCTCGGGGAAAGGGAGATTTGCAACGAAGGTACCATATTTAGTGGAAAAGAAGATGAAGTTTTTGATGAAAAGGGTGAGAGAAAATGACATGAAACTGTCCATAGGTGTGGACCTGAGGGTCAGAAACTGGTGCCTCTGGCCCCTTACCCTCTGTGCAAGGCGCGATCTCCCAAGCCTGTAGGAGCTTGGAGGTGGGTGGAGTCTCCTGATGTGCCAAGGGGTGAGTTGCCTGTGCTCAGCTGCTGGTGTTACAGGCTCTGAGGAGCAATGAAGCTTTTCCTATGGGGTTGAACCTTGTCCAAGAGACTTCCAATGTCTTCCTCAGTGGTCTCTATTGGGACTGGTGATGTTTAACATCTTTGTTGGTGACATGGACAGTGGGATTGAGTGCACCCTCAGCAAGTTTGCTGACAACACCAAGCTGTGTGGTGTGGTCGGCACACTGGAGGGAAGGGATGCTATCCAGAGGGACCTGGGCAGGCTTCAGAGGTGGGCCTGTGTGAACCTCATGGAGTTCAACACGGCCTAGTGCAAGGTGCTGCACCTGGGGCAGGGCAATCCCAAGCACAAATACAGGTTGGATGGAGAATGGATTGAGAGCAGCCCTGAGGAGAAGGACCTGGGGGTGTTCGTTGATGAGAAGCTTGACATGAGCCAGCAATGTGCACTTGTAGCCCAGAAAGCCAACTGCATCCTGGGCTGCATCAAAAGTGTGGCCAGCAGGTGGAGGGAGGTGATTGTCGCCCTCTGCTCTGCTCTTGTGAGACCCCACCTGGAGCCCTGCGTTCAACTCTGGGGCCCCCAGCACAAGAAGGACACGGGTGTATTAGAACGAGTCCAGAGGAGGGCCATGAAGATGATCAGGGGCTGGAGTACTTCTCACATGAAGACAGGCTGAGAGAGCTGGGGATGTTCAGCCTGGAGAAGAGAAGGCTCCAGGGAGACCTTACAGCGGCCTTCCAGTACCTAAAGGGGCCTACAGGAAAGCTGGGGAGGGACTCCTTGTCAGAGAGTGGAGTGATAGGACAAGGGGGAATGGCTTTGAACTGAAAGAGGGTAGGTTTAGATTAGATATATGGAAGACATTCTTTTACTAGGAGGGTGTTGAGGCACTGGCACAGGTTTCCCAGAGAAGCTGTGGCTGCCCCATCCCTGGAGGTGCTCAAGGCCAGGCTGGATGTGGCTTTGGGCAGCCTGGTCTGGTGGGAGGTGTCCCTGCCCATGGCAGGGGGTTGGAACTTGGTGGGCTTTAAGGTCCCTTCCAACCCAAACCTTTCTATGATTCTATGACTCTATGTCATTAGCCTCAGTGCACAGACTTCATATCCTGGGCTTTGTCACTGAAGATTGAATCACTGACCACACAGCATGCCCAAACATATACAAGAAGAGGGGTTGTCCCACACAACAAGTATGCTGACCCACAACAGGAAGGTTTGGGACTGTTTTGGGAGAAGGTCCTCTGTATCAAGCTGCTTCTGGACATGATGTGTCTTTCTTGCTCCAGGACCCTGGAGGGGAGGTATAAGTAGCTGGCAAAGCAGTGGAGCAGGAGAGGGGCATTTCGACCAGAAACACTGCAGAAATAGGAGCTGTGAGCCTGGTGGCAGGGTGGCGTGAGCCAGGGATCGAGTGAGCAAGTCCCTCTTTCTCTGCGTGCCCCAAGAGGCCTTGTTCCTCCCCAGGGGAGCACAGACTGGCAGCTCGCATTTGTCTTGATTGTGGTAGCGTGCCTGTGAAACTGCAGTTTGTTGATTTCCTGCAATTTATCGGTTTTGTTGATGTTGTTGTTAATAGAGAGCTGTTTCTGCAACTTTTGAATGTATTTAGTCCAAAGCAAGACCAACTTTGCATATACTAGAAGCAAGAAGGAAGATGAACACAAATGAGCTCAAGGAACAGGTGCTGCTGTAGGAAACTGGGAATTGGGACGAAACAGCTGTTTATGTCCATAAGCACAATTTCTACTGATTTCACATCTCTGATTATCAGCATGCATCTTATCACCCAGTCCATACCATCCTTCCCATCCCTTTGTGCCCATTTCTGTCAGAGGAACTCCTATAGCTTTTATCAAAGCCAAGTGGAATTCCAAATATGTTTTACAAGATATTTTACACCAGAAGTCTCATTTTCACAAGATCCAGTGCAACTGCAGATTCATTTTTTTTGCGATAGTGGGTCTTGATTTTTTCTAAGCTTCCCATGATGCGAATGTTAGCAGGTTTTTATGGGATTGGATGCATTAAATTACTCTGTATGGTTCCCTCTGTTACAATTGAATGCCTTACCCACAGTAAGTGGGTAAGTGCAGATTTGCTAATCACAACATAGGGAAAAAGTAGCATAAAGAATAAGACAGTTGCTAAATTTACCAAGAAGGAAAATAAATTTGTGTCTGTAAGATGGAATTGCTAGTTAAAATGTTAAACATATGAATATAATAGGATGGTAGCAATTAAAAACTTCAAGTATTCAAAAAAAATGCAGAACCAAAGACTGAAGTCTAGGCAGTTAGATATCTTGATACACTCATATAAAAAAAAAAACAACCAAAAAAAAACACAACAAAAAAAAAACTTTCCTCTGTCTCTAAGTCCTGTTACACATTGGAACAAAGATCCTTCTACGTTCACCTGCTTTACACCAGGCTGACTCCCAGTATCAGCTTCAAAATATCTCCAGTTGTTGCTGGTTTGTGGCCAAGACCAAGGTGTCTGGCCAGGATCACCAGATATCTTCTCCCTGAACCTCTGTGCTCAGGGGTCCCTGTCCCTTTTTGTGTCCAAGGAACCACAGCTGCTGTTCAGCCCTGCACTTTGCAGCTCCAGGATGGACCTTCACTCAAACCTGATTTTTCGGCAATCCATGCTGGGTACACAGGAGTCCCCATTCACACACAAAGTAAGGACAGGGTCTGGAGACACCTGAAAGGAACAGCTTTTGGCCTCCCGCAGCACCTTCCCATGGGGCCACCCACACTCTCCTTTGCAGGAGCTGAATGAGGTAGCGTAGGTGAGGCACCCTGACACAGAGTAGAGCTCTTTTACACATATCCTTGTCACTGCCCCAGCAGTCCTTGCTTGTATGTTGCATACAATGAGCTGATCTCTTTAGCGGGAGAATGAAGGAATTGTGTGAGAGGTAGGGTAACACTCTCAGTAGCTAGGGCTGTCTCACTCCCTGTTATAAGGAACGAGATCTGCAAGAGTTACATCTCAGTCAAGCTGAGGAAAGCTATGAAATGAAAGAGACAACTAGCAGCTAACTGAAGAGAAAGAGAGGGAAAGAAAGGGAGATTGAAAAATAAAGGCCTCTATTAGTGGAAAGTTGTAGCCCTGCAGCAGGGCTGTGAGAATCCAGACTCTCATGCCTCTACCTCTTTCATCCTCTGCAATGCGCTTGGAAAATAAAATTTAAAAAATAGCAGTGGTGAGAGGACAAACGAAATCCACCATTTTTGGAACAGCTGATAAATATCTATATTTGTTTTTAAAAACCATCAACTTGTTACCTGAGAATTTCTGAGAAGTCTGGAAAAAATGCATCATCCCATCTCTATTTTGAAGAGAAGTACATGGATAGCACCCATGTGTTCAGGGCGATGCAGCACATCGCTGGAAGGCTGTGGAAGCCAGCTCCTGCCTTCCCCGTGCAGCGCACAATGCTTTGGGAAACCCACGAGCTGCTCCCCACTATCTTCAGGTATTTAGTACCTTGCCTCAAGCCTCCATCAGCCCTTACACAGAAACTCTTATTACTGCTCCTCTGTAGCCTTTTATTTACCTCGTTCGTATTCTTGGGTAAGTTGCTAAATTAAAATAAATTCTGTAAATTCCATGGATAATATATATATATATAATTTATTGGCAACTGTTATCTTTAACTACAGACATACATATTTCTTTTGCGTGACTTCTTCCCACCAGCTTGGTTATATGAGAGGCTATTGCCGAAGCAATGATTTTCTCATATACCTGTTTATGATTTTGTTCCTTCAGCCAGTAGGAGAATGAAAGTGACTGCCTGAAAAGGTTGTTCAAAGACCGGTGACTGCCTTGAAAGTATGCAGTAATTTTGGCGTGGGAATAGCTTGAAGCAGAATCTGCCGGATAAAATTCCCCTGTTTGTGCTGTGCAGAAGTCATGGCCTGCGGGATTTGTCCCAGCACTACCTGCAATCAGCAGCATTTTTTTCAGTCCCCTGCTTTCTGCCGTAACAGCAAATGGGCAGGTGCTTGGTGTTTGACACCGAACACCCTAAATGCCTGTGACTGCAAACTGAATTCCAGATGGACTTCTGCAGTTTGCTGCTGTTGAAGAGGCAAAACAGTGAGCCTGATTCTCACCTCCACCACGACAGTCTTCATGTCTGTGACCTGAGACATGCTGAGTCTGTTTTGCCCGTGACGATAATTGTTGAATGATCTCCCTGTCCTTATCTCAAAATTTGAGCCCTTTCCATCGTATTTTCTCCCTGTTTTCCATTGAGAAGGGGGAGCAAGAGAGCGGTTGTGGTGGAGCTCAGCTGCCCAGCAGGGTAAAACCACCACAGTGGGTGAGGAACCTGTGAGGGTTTCCTGTTCCTCAGGCCATATTTCTTATTCAGGTGTTTTAGCATTGCATGGGGAGCTCTGGTTGCTGGAAGGGTTGGACGTAGCTGCAGCCCCTCACCTCCCAAGCAAAGAAAGAGCTGAGGGCAGGAGGGAAACCATTTTCCACTGGAAATGCAAACCACGGTACTATTTAATGCGTATTAATGTTCTAGGTACAACAAAATAAATTACCTAATCTATTCATCTATTCTCTGATGAAAACTTTCTGGTTTGGACTGACCTCATTTTCTCTTTGTCTGAAGCTCTCTGATGGCATCCTATTTAATTTTCCCTTTCATTGAGAAACCATGCTTCCAAATGTGAGCATTGTTAGCATGCTCTGCCTAATTAGTGATAATAATCTTTGTTGAGGCATGCTGAATTCAGAGGCATCCAGTAAAAAGTGATTTATTTATTTATTTTTTCGCCATCAGCCTTGTCTGTCAGGCAGCTTTTTGTTGTTCCAGTGCCAGCCACGTCTGGTTACGTGGTGGCTGAGCCCAAGAGCACATGGGCGGCAGCAGGGAGGCAGCCCAAGGCCTACAGTGGGGATGTGTCCTACAGATCTGTGCTGATCTTGGAGATGGACCCACCAAGGATTTGTCCCCTCGGATCTTGCTGTGCAACCAAGCCAGTGGCCTGGCGTCCTTCTGAAAGGTAGGCCAGGGAGTATGTAGGCCAGAACTGGCAGCCTGGGGTGCCTGGGCCCAAGGCTTCACACAAAGTCCTGGCTGTGTGATCCTGCAAATCTTGCAGAAGCAGTGAGTTGTCTGATAGGTAACTGCACCCCTGAGCCTTCCATGACTGATAAATAACTGTGTCCTGGACTGGACCCAACAGGTGACCCAGCTCTGTGCAGATCTGGCACTGCTGGCCACGAAGCCATGTTGAGGCCAGTGCCCTGTATTTCTGGGGCTTTTGACATTTGAGGAGCATGAGACCTGCAGGACAAGCCAACAGCAGCTCTGCTGGCAAAAAGACTTTATAAAACGGGACATAGAGAAAAACTGCTGCAATTTTACAGAGCTCCCTGTATATGAAGATGGGATTTTCCCAGAGAAGCACTGTCTCTACAGTATGCAGAGATCTAGAGTACACTGCTAGATTGATCCCTTGTAGCTGAAAATTACCATTACTGTTCAAAAACATACAGATATCTTAAATTATTAATGGGATTCCTGCCTGAGGGTGAACATTGTAGATTCACATTCTGAGATTTTAAAGAGCTCTTTGCTCACAACTAGGGCTGTTAAATACAGTTATTTGCTTTATACGTCCTATATAGATCAATATCAGCTGAAGAAATACCAGGGGGATAGAGAGCGAGAGTAAAGGTGTAAGAAGAAAATCTATGACCACTCTGTGACCACAGGTCATCAGGGATTTCTAGATCTGACCAAGGTTTTCTCCCCTAACCTAACTCTAACCTTGTCGCTGGCCAGCCCTTGAATCACGGGTGAAATTCATGCAGCTGCACTCAGCACATATGCTTTAAGCAAAAGCCAAACTGTCGCTTTTAATCTAGCCTTTTCCAGCTGCTTAACGTGTTTTGGAAAAGATACTGTAAGGTGGTTCTCTTTCTGAGGTGAAGCACTTCATCAAAGGCTACTTTGAGAGCCTCTTTTCTCTTGTCACTTGAAAAACAAGACTTCATGGACTAAAATTTCCATGGCAAAGTAGCAGCAGGCTCTGATGCTCTCCCTTGGGCAGGAGGCTCCATCTTTAAAGTATCCCTTGCTACCGAAAGCAGTTCCCATGCACTGCATGCAAGCAATGTTACTTCCTGTGGAGTAGTTTGGGAACCTGCCCCAGAACTGCACAGCCCTTTGTCCTTGCAGCTGTCGTGGATATCCTGTGGGCTGTTTTCGTGAGGAACAAAAGACCACAGCTTATGAACCGGGAAGGAGACAGCCAAGCAGTGACACAGGGACCTTGCAGCAGTCAGCTCCCGGAGCCAGCAGAGATATTGTCCAGGCAGTCCCATGAGTTCCTGGTGGCCCAGAGGACTTGTTTTGTGCTTCGCTCTCTGTATAGGAAGCTGTATTTTGTTTCTGGATCCCGTTTTTTTCTTGAAAAGACACCCCACTAGAGATATCACGTGGGTCTTCACTCTGCCTCTTCGTCTTTGTGCTGTGCCTTGAACCTACACCTGCATGTAGTGCTGCTGCTCTTCCCACTCTTCTCTCACTGGTGGTAGCTTCCTAAAGCCGCTGTCACATCAGAAAAGTCACAGTGAGGTAGAAGCTGCTTTGCCTTGTCCTTTCCAGGTTCCCGTCTGTGCTATTCCTCCTTTTGCAGCTGTCTTAGGGTAATGTTTCACACGATGGCATGATCCAACGTAACAGCCCACCGCTGCCAAACAGGGATGGTTCCCGTCCCGTCTCCTGGCCAAGGTTCCTCCCACCACCTCTGCTTGGTATGCCACATGCCAGGCTCCTTTGCAAGCAAAACCATTGGGGAGGTTTTGCCATTTCAGTAGGTAAATAGGCCCGGGAGAGGGTCTGAAAGATGCTATCCATGCAAGCCAGGCAGTGGGACAGAGTGGCCAGCAGCAAGACATGGGGGATCAGCTCCTTTTAGCCAGCCACGGACAACTCTGCTGGCTCAGCTGTGTGTAAAACTCCAGCCACAGCCCCCAGGTCATCTCTCTGGCTTTTGCAAGTGCTTCTCAGGTGCCCACTCTCCCCGTGCAGAACTGGAACGCCATCGGAGCAGTGGGCCCTTCTTCATATTACAAGCTCAGTCATGCAGAAAGAAAAGCTGTTCTCCAAACAAACAGGGCAAGCAAACAGTTGTGCAGCTTTGAAAAGCTCTTGTCCCTGTGCCCACACTCTGAAGGATGGCTCATTTTAATTTGTGTGAGTAAAACAACTTTCTGCTCAGGGATCCTGTTGAAAAGAAAGACCAACCCCAGCTATTTTATTTTTTAATCCAAGTTAAACCTGTGCAGGCACTGGCATATCCTTTCTTATATGAAGAGTCATTCTAGCCGAATTAACTCATTCTGCTACCATCTGTGCCATTCAACCTACACGTTTCCTTATGCAACCCTGTTGAACTCTGACTTTCCAACAATGTCAGGAAACTTTGGTGCTGAAGCAGTGAAGACAGTGATTTAGTAGGCCATATAGGCAAAGAAAAAAGATTAGCTTTCTAATGTTTTGGAGAGAAGTGTTGTTATACTTGATACCTTATTTGCCACAAATGGTATCCTAAAACAAGCATGTTTCACAATATGTTAATCTTAAATCAAGCATCTAATTATTAAGACTGATGTAACACACTTGGAATCACAGCACAGTAATTAGTCTTCCCAGTGCCACTAGTTCAGAGCATTTTGAAATGAGCAGTAATATGGAGAAATGTGATAGAATATGTTCACAATTCCCAGTGAGTAAATCAGATAATGCCATCCATCCCAATGTCACCTAAAAAGTGGTCAAATATGCCGTAATATATCCAAATGTATTCAGGATTTGCAAATGAGAATGAATTAATAAGACATGCTAGTCTGAATAGACTGGACAGATTTTCAAATTTAGCATTTGAACTGGATACTAAATGGATTCTTCAGTACTTTGTGGTGTGATCCATACCTGGTGAACTAGCACAGCATGAGATTCAAAGGTCATCAAAACCCCCCAAAAAACAACTGGTTTGGTTTGGAACTGCCTCTTTAGAAAGTTTCAGGAGGAAAATTATCACATTAGCAAAGCATGATCATTCAAAAATACCCAGAAAATGAAATCATAAGGGATGTTGATACTAGAATAAGTTTTTGAAGACTGAAAGCTCAACTCTGATCCCTGGAGACGTATTTAGCTAGACTTGACATTCAGGCCCACAAGGCTGTGCCAAGTCATGTAAAAGTCCAGGACTTCATTTTTAGTCAGCCATTCCTACATTACAAGTGCACAAATGCCATTCAAAGCTGACCTAGAAAGAATTACGTGACACTAATATTGTAACACGAGTCCATCTTCGGGAGTGGTTACACAGCTCCGGTTTTGTCTAATTTGTCACATTTGTAAAGCTGAGGTTGAGAAGTCATGGTGCAGTAATTTGTTAGCACTACAGTGCAAAAGCTATCTAACATAAGGCAGGAAAATCCAAAGCTGTGGTATTTCAGCCATCCCCAGGGTTTCAAAACCAGCTACGAACAACAAAAACAAAGGAAAATGCTTGAGGAAAATACTTTGAAAGTATCACAGTCAATAGTGGGGATATCCAGGTCAGCAAGGTCAGGCCATTAACCATCACCAAATCAGCATTTTACAAACATTTCTCAGACATGTACATGGTCCAAATCCCTCAGTGGTACAAACCAACCCGTTTAGATTCGAGGAGAGGATAAATGATCCCTGTAAATCACAAAACCCTCCTTGGCACATCACTCTTCATCAGAGACTTCTGCAGGGGCCACGGGCTAGCCTCCATCACTCCTTTGCTAGCAGCGGCTGTGAAGAGCCTGTGGGTGAAGGCAACACACACATGCTCACACAACGAAGTCTTAACACCTGTACCAGGACTCCCACTTCTTGTGGCCTTTGCCTATTTGTTATGTCGCTGAGCATTGAATATATTCTTCTCAGCTGTGGAAAAGCAGGAAAAAAAAAAGTGGCAAAGAGGCTGTTAAATGAAATATTCCTTCTCTGGTTATCACCTGGTATTGCTAGTTCTTACACTTAGACGATGACTTCATGAAAGCATGTGTCCCTGCTCCTGATGGCCTCCAACACCCATGCTGAGCACCAAGCCATCCATCCAGCAGTTTGCTCTCTCTGAAAGGAACATCTCCTGGCTCCTTACAGGATCACTTCTTAACCAGACCAGACTCAAAATGGAAAAAGAACAGGTTTACTTGATGAAAGCAAAATGTTAAGCAAGTATAAAATGTCAGCCTGCTTACAAAGGGAATGCAGCAAGCAGATTGTTTTAGCTGTTTTATTCTCTTTAGCTGTTCTCCCTGCTTGGTGGGGTTTTACTTCAAACAATGTCTTTTTAGTAAGGGATCCTGTTCTCACCTTTTTTGTTCCTGTTTGTACCTGGGAATGTTATAGTTGCTCTCAAAGTGCCAAAGCATGTAGCCCTACAAATGTAAGCACCTCTCTGTATTGGGCTGGTGCTTAGCCATTCCCTACATCACTTTTTTGACTACGCGAGAATGCTAATGAAGTATTTTTAAATGTGAGCTCTTTGAGCAAAAAGATCTTAATGTGCTCGTTTTCTCTCACCTCTTTATCCCTTCTCTCAGGAGCCAAGCAATTCGCAGCCGTCAGCTGACTTCCAAACATTTTACAAATCACACACACAAAGGGAGCCCTCGGGGACGGCACTTTTTGGTTTCTCTTCCTAGAGACAATAGCTCGCAGCAGAAGCCTTTTTCTGAGCTGCATAAAAATTTGCAACTTATCCACTCTAAAATGCCTGACCTTTGATATGATTCTATTTCCGAAGTTCATGTGATGCCCTCAGTATCTGCAGGGGCTGCACATGACTGTTGGTAGCATGGATGCCTGACCGGACACACCGAGTGCCAGGAGGTTTGCTCACAAAGCACCGGTGTTCAAGTTTCGTGGGAGAAGCATGCTTTGGGAGGAAGTGGAAAAAGTAATAAAGTCACCATGGCAATCAGCCTCATTTTTTCACTTCATTTTTTTTTTTTTTCAAATCAGACCGTTCTTGATCTCCCTTGGCAATTTTTCCAGATTTCACCTTCTGAAATTGGTGCAATAATGGGTAGCAAAGGCATAAGTGGTGAGTTGTATTACTCCAGTCTTGACCTCTAAAATTCAATGCTAACGTAATTTGAGGCAAGTAAACAAAATAAATAAAGCATAAATAAAGCATAAATAAAGCATAAAGCATAAATAAAGGAAAATAAATTTTCCTTTATTTATTTTTTGTCCCTTTTGTACACTAATCATCCCTGCTAAAGGGATCAAAATTGAAAAAAGAGGAGATCTCTGTGTTGTGTTGAGTACCAAGACTGCAATTTGGAGTCAAGTTCTGCAGCCCTTAGATTAGGCTGTGGGAAAAGCAGTGGATGAGAAAGGAAAGGAGAGGATGAGCTGGTCTGTCTGTGCAGGGAAAGGACGGGCCTAACAGCAGTTTCCAAATTCAATTGGTAGCTTCATCCAAGTGGAAAGCAGCCCAAGAAATCTCTGATGCTCTACGTGCTCCCCCTGATTCTGGGCAGGTGAGACCAGGGGTGGACCTCGGCTGCGTTTGCTGGATCACTGCTGCACACCAGCAGGTCCAGGAGCAAACAGCACATGAGGTGTGTGGGACAAGGATGCTGTGTTTGCTCTGGGAGGGAAACATCTGGAGCTGCTGTTTAACGAAGAGCTGGTCTTTGTGCCCTGTGCTGAGTGAAAGGCTGGAGGAACAGGACCATTTTTCTGATCCTCACATATCACTTTTTGTCTCTGTGTCCAGAACATGTCCTGAATGAAGAAGCACGTGGTCCTTCCTTCCCAGGGGACATAGAGGGAGGTGGACTTGCGTGAGAGCCCAGTTACATGGTGATGGGTGTCCAGCAGTGATGTGCTTCTTCATATTTAATCCCACCTTGGAAGAAGCTGTCCTTGGACTGGTGACACTCTTGTGGCAGCCATTTCTCAGGTGTCCTCTCCCAGGTCCTTTCCCCGTCTTAGGCTGGGTGACTCTTGCTCGCTTTTCCTGGCCCACTGGAGCGAGGAGGAGCGGGGAGCTCACACCAGCCATTCCTGGGGTGATGTCCTGCATGCAGCAGTAGGAGCTCCCATGGCACATCGGTGCTCAGTGTGCTGCTGCCACTTTGGAGCTGCCACTTGGCAGGGTCCCCACCAGCTTGGCCTTTTCTTTGGCTGGAGGAGGCGTTGGGAAGGCTGATGATTAGAAGGCTGATGTAGACCAGGTCTACAACGGGTGAGTCCCCTGGTTCTCACAGCTCTGCCTCCCACCCCAGAGGCCTGCCCTCGGCCCCACAGGCCTGCCTTTCCCTCTGCCGTGTCTCCCCCAGCGCTCTGGCCCTGCTGTGCACATGAATAGGCACTGCCTGGCAGGGTGGCAACTCACGGAGCAGTAACAGCACATTTCAGATGCAGGACGTGTCAGTGAACAGCTCACCACCCACCTCTGCTCCGGGTGGCTTCAGAGCTTTCCTCAGTGAATTACCCGCATGACTTTCAATTAAAAACCGCAACCTCTACTTGTTAAAATGATATGTCGCCTTGTATATAGAATGATTTCTCAAATGTTACAGGGAAAGGCAAACAAGTGACAGATTTACAACAGGTCTGTCTTCATTTCAGGTAGGTTACAGGAAAACACTGGGTTTGTTGCAGCCAGAGGTTGCCCTCTCTCTTCCCTGATGAAGCCATACGTTTCAATCGCTTGCTGAAAGGAATGCAATAAGACTCCCCGTGGTGCTTTTCAGTTACAGAATTGCACAGACTGGTGTCTCCACAGAGCAGCATGAGTCCTCCTCCCTCTCGCAGGATCAGATCATTTTCCTTATGGGCCTGATGAGTAAGCACCCTCTCTTTCCCACAAGGGACTTCACAATGTTGAGGCCACTTCTCATCCAGCCCCCAGAAAAACAGCCTGGTACTAAGCATTTCTTAAGAGCCTTTATTTATTTATTTATTTATTTTTAAAATGCTGATCCCATGTAGTTTCCTAATAACAGATGAAGTTTTATGGCATGGGTACCTTCTGGTGTGGATTGGCCATCTTCTAATGGTCAGCCTGCGTCCATTAAGATTTTGCCCTAGGTAGCACACTTTACCTATGGGAGAGATTTTAAAGACTATTGATGTGTCAGCGAAGGAGGTTTTGCCCAAGTAGCAGTGCAGTCAGACTATCACATCGGTAATGAAGCAGCTGAGAGGGAGCGCTCCTGTAGGAAACCAGCAGCTTTGCTCTATGGGAAGCAGCACCTCTTTTTTCCTGGTGTGTAGAAACCCTTACTCTCCACTGACAGTGCAGAGTAGGTTGTGATAGACCACTTGCTGTATTATTAACAATTCCAGCAGCATTAGAAAGAAAGAAAGAAAGAAAGAAAGAAAGAAAGAAAGAAAGAAAGAAAGGGAGGGAGGGAGGGAGGGAGGGAGGAAGGAAAGGAAGGAAGGAAGGAAGGAAGGAGGGAAGGAAGGAAGGAAGGAAGGAAGGAAGGAAGGAAGGAAGGAAGGAAGGAAGGAAGGAAAGGAAGGAAAGGAAGGAAGGATGGATGGAAGAATAAAGTAACCGCCATCCCAATGCCCATTCCCTGTACCATTCCCAGCTGTTAGCTTAATGGTGCAGTTTTTCTGCCTGAAGGATACACATGAAACAGATGCTCCTGTGTCCTGAGCCAGATAATGACCACAAGTACAATTTGTAGGGGATGCACTGGGGGGACTCAAGCCTATCAGCCCTAACAAGTGCTGTAGGTTGCTCTTTAAATTGCTTCCAGAGAGTGTCTGTGCTTTGGTCTGATGAGCTTTAAATAGTCAGGAGTACCTTCCATCCCAGAAAACTGTCCCATAGAACTGTCAATGGGCCCTGCTGTGCACCAGACACTGCTGCAGAAGGTGCATGAGCAACAGGTTTGGGCTCAGTCAGTGGTCATTTGGGGTACAGCGCATTCAGGAATGACTCGGCACTATCTTGCTCCAACTGGGGAATGGTGCTGGAAATATCAGGAAATATCCTAGAGTGCAACCATGTGGCAGTGTCTCAGCTGGCTGCCAGGACTCCTGTGAATATGAGTTTCATATCTGCCTAACTCTACAGTATTAGGGCTTTGCTAGTAGCCGTCTGGCCAAGACGGCGACAGGGACTCTGAAAAGCTAAGGGAGATTGGAGAGGCTGAGAGTAGAGAAAACGCAATATATTTCTGTGATTCCCATGCAGGCAAGAAACCGTCACGACAGAGCACGGTACAGAGACTAAACTGCTAGACAAAAAACCAAACAAACAAACAAACAACTAAAAACACATGCAGAGTTAGTCACAGAAGTCACCAGAAACCTCAGAAGATACAATTCCCAGTGTAATCCTGAACAGTGCACTAGGCCTGGGTCATATTCAATATAAACACCCTTACAGGAGTGGAAAGACTAAGAAAAAAAAAGTCATTACAATAATGTTTAACTTCAAAGAGACAGACCATGTGTAAATAAGTACACATATTAAAAGGTACAGCCAAAAGGATCGGGTGATTGCTAGGGGGTTCGGCGATGCTTTATGGACACTGACACTGCATCAGAGGATGAAAAGAAAAAGTATACATTAAAAGATTCAAAAAGGAACCCCAAAAAGGTACTCTCACATATTTTTAAACAGTAAAGAGAACCGCTATGAGGTAAGTAAATAAATTCCTTCAGAAAATGGAGGACATCTCCCAGTGAGAGTGATTCAAAAAAAGATGAACTCTGGCAGACTGAAAGGGAAAACCACAGCATGGCAGACCTAAAAAAAAAATCCCTCAGAACTGGAGGGCATAAAAGCTACGGACGCTTTTGCTGGAATTTGTGTGTACACAAAAAATACCCTTTTCTTTGCAGAAGACAAGCCCATGGATCTGTCTCAAATGAAGGTGCCAGTAGAAGGAAATATGGACCTAACTGGTAGGAACAAACAGTGAGAATAGCTGGGGCTCTGGCTGGGAAAATGAGGGATTTCAGATGTTGATCTGCTAAATCCATGGGCAGGTAACCTGCTGTTGAGGTGGGGCCTCCGTACACTGGGGTGGATCTGGGTGATGTGGTGCCTGTTCTTAATATGTCCAGTCCAGTTATCACAGAATAACGAGCTTTAGTTTCTGGAAGACACTCTGGTTCGTGGGCTAATAAAGGACAAAAGTAGTGGACACAGGATGAACAAGACATATAGGAAAGAATCAATGTGTTTTTTGCAGGGGGAACAATCCTGTCTCCTCAAGCATATTTAATCATGCTGAGGGAATTGGGGTTGTTCAGTCTGGAGAAGAGGAGGCTCAGGGGAGACCTTATTGCTCTCTACAGGTTGGCCTCTTCTCACAGGTAACTAGTGATAGGACTGAAGGGAATGGCCTCAAGTTGCGCCAGGGGAGGTTCAGGTAGGAAATGAGGAGCCATTTCTTCTCAGAAAGAGCAGTCAGGCAGTGGGACGGGTTGCCCAGGGAGGTGGTGGAGTCACCGTCCCTGGGGGTGTTCAAGGAGAGGTTGGGCCTGGTGCTTAGGGACATTGGTGGCAGGAGGATGGTTGGACCAGATGATCTTGAAGGTCTTTCCCAACCTTATTGATTCTACGATTCTATGCTCTCCAGCCCTTCCGCCAGCTTTGTTGTCCTCCTCTGGATGTTTTCAAGAATCTTAATATCATTTTTATATTGTGGAGCCCAGAACTGCACACAATATTCAAGGTAAGGTTGCACCAATGCTAGATATAGTGGGAGAATCATAGAATCATAGAATCACCTCTGTGTAGTGCGAGAATCACCTCTATGTATGTTGTGACGTACATCATTCAAAATACTTGGAAGTGATGTAGGAAAAAAAAGCATACGTAGTGAAGTGAGAGGATTTTCTGGCCCTACAAAACTATCAGAGTTATTTGAACTAAAACCAACTGCAGAGAGTTGCAGAAGGATCTCGTGGTACTGAGTAACTGGAAAATAAAATCAGAGATGAAAGTTGGTCTTATTACATGCAGGGTAATTCACATGGGGAAAACAATCTTAACTACACACATACACGTAACAACGGGATCTCCATTTCCTCTCACACATCAGGAAGATCTTGCAGTGCTTGCGAATAGTTCTTTGAAAACATTTGTTCAATGTTAAGTAGTAAAGAGACTGTTGGTAATTACTAGGAAGGGAACAGACAACAAAATAGGCTACATCAAGGCTACATCATTATACCGTGAATTTATGATGCTTCCTATTTTCATATACCATCTTCTCATCTCAAAAGGTTACGGTAGAAAAAGATACAAAGAATAACTAGAATTTTCTCTATTGATCTGTTTCATAAAAAGTACTAAACAGAATGTGATTCCTCTGCTTGGAAAATAGATGACTGAGGAGAAATATGATATAGCTCTACAAAATTGTGTGCTGCATAAGAAAATTTATTCAGTTTTTCACAGTACTAAGGGTCACCAAATGAAACAGTCAGAGAACGAGATTAAAATAAACAAAACCAAGCACTTTTTCACACAGTGCGTGCTGCAGTTGTGGAATTGCTCATTGTTGAGAAAAGATGTTGTAGAAGTAAAAATCCTAATTCCTCCAGCTAGAAGTTGTCAAAGGTCAGAAAGCTGTATCAGGGAAAGTATGATATTGGATAAGACCGTCCCTGAGCCAGACTCAGTGCATCTGTTTCTTTTTTATTGTATTTTTACAAAAAAAAAAAATGTAGACAAAGATGGAAAGAGCCCCCTCCACGACGAGCATCCTCAGCAGGTTTCTTTGGCAAGTTCCTATTATGGGGCCAATCAATCCCACCTGCCCGTAACTGTGGCTCGGGGCTGCAGAGGTGTCAGCAAAAGCTTCCAGCACCCTGCATGGTCTTTAGTGCACTTGCCATATGTGAGGGCTGTAGGAGCACCAGTGAGCTCCCAGTATGACCATGGCACCGAGAGGAGATCTAAAACCAGTCGCTACTTGGGCTACATGTTGGGCAGGGTGTGAGAGGCATTCCCAACTCTTTTGATTACAGAGAAGTCCCTGTGGTGCTGTGAGACACCTCTCTTTTTGTCGTCTTCTGGTATAAGAAGGACAAGCCATCTTTTCTGCCAAGTACTAGCAAACTGTTGTTTGCTCACGTAATGGGGCTTTCAGAGATAAGTCTGTTTTCATGACTCATTTCAGGATGATGCAAATTCAGTTTTACCCCCACGTAGCTTTTAGGAATAACTGGGCCTTTAGGCAGAGGAAAAGCACTGGTAACATTGCACCTGAAATCTGGACCTAGGGCTGCCATCAGTTGTTTTCCAGTCAATGCCTTGTTCCACTTTGTGTAAGAACCAAGGAACAAGCTTAAAGCATCTTATTTCTTTATCCCTACATGGTAAGGCCTGACTCCCTAGGGAAAGCCTTACACTTTCAAGTTAATTGGTATAGATGTTTCCAAAGTTTGGTACTCCGAATCAAGCAAGAAATTCATTTCAGAGAGCAGGAGCCCCATACTATCTCTCCCTCTCCAGTCAATTTCAAATGCTCCGCTCTACAAGTTTCTCTTCTTTTCAATTACAGTTCTCCCATGGTAGTAAATAAATTTGTTTCAAGCACACACGTTTCTCTTCTTTTCAATTACAGTACCCTCTCAAGTAATCTAATTTCTTTCAAGTCTTCAGTTCACATCCAACTTTCCCTCCAACAAATATATACATCAGGTAGCAGAAATACATCCCAGGTTCTGGCTTTATATTGAGGTTTTTGAAGGTGTTTTTTGTCTCCATTACCTCCAAATTGACTAAAAACTCTTCACAGGTTCAGCAAGAGGTACACAGACCAAGTAACATGCATGAGAGCTGCACAAGCAGGCTTTTGTTTGGGCATCTCCTTTCATCCCAGTAGCTGCCCTACTCCAGCTGCAGGAGCAATGGGAGTGCTGAGTGTCAGAAATTCAGCCTTAATTTGATATAAATACATTAATTTTATTTTGCAGCAATAGCTGACATGATAGTGAAACCTTAGGAAGGCTTCATCATTGTCTGTTGCAGGCTGATATTTATCTCCCTTTTATCTTCGCAGAGCTTTAGAAGATGTGCAGAGGATAGGGCTTTAAATGGATGTGAGGGATGGACGGAGGACTGGAGGAGCTGGAGGTTGAGGACAGCTTCAGAGCTGAGTCTGGGACAATCCGTACAGCCACTGGAAATACTGCTCCATTATGTTGCCTTATCATGTCCATAATGTTGCCTTATCATGAAAGACTAGAGGGCAGAGCAATCTGCCAGTAAACATGCTCTATTTGTCCTGCAAATAAACACAGGGCTTCAGACTGAAGTGGCCATTTGGGTACCCTCCACATGTGCAATACTGAATATTCAAAAACTGAAAAGTAGGAAAAAATGCACAAACTTCATCATAATAGGTGCCTCCCCTAAACTGCCCACATAACAATAGGGGTTCAGACAGCGAAATAATGTGTGGTTCACACTTCGCATAGCAAGTAAGTATGTGGTTGGACTCTGGTGTATGTGTGAATTAAACCAGTTGTGTTAGCAGCTTGATGAACAGGTACAAATATTTTCTGATACTTTGCTACAGCCACCTGTCAGCAGGTGAGTACAGCAGCTGGTAATCCATGAAGATCCCCAAGATTCTTTCTTTTGATTTTGTTCATTTAATCATGGCAGCAAGAAAAGATAATTCAGCCTTTCATGAGGTCCATAGAAGGGTTATCAAAGTGAGGGACAGACCTCCTCTGACAGCAGTCTGAAGGTGTTGGTATGTGATCGCTACTGCTTGTATCTGGGGGACTGAGGTGCTGGGGTGTGTTGGCTGTTCCTGCGGCAGATCGCTGAGCCTGCAGCCCTTCTGCTTTCCCACAGCGCTGGGTAGGTTGACTGCAGCACCTCTGATGGAGAGCCATTACCTGCCCCTGATGGCTGTAGGAAATGGATGTTCACAGTCGTGCTCATTTGGTCATTAAAATAGGAAGCGCATTTCTAGCGTCAGCCTCCTCAGCTAACAGCAGTTAATTTCTCCATGGATTTGGCTTTTATGTGTACCCCAACTAACACCCGCTGTTTTTATTTAGTGAGTCGGAATTTGATGAGATTCTGCCTTCCTCTTTCTTTACTCCCCATTTCACTGTAGTTGTAGTTCAATCAGTAGCTCCCTAATTTGATAGCTCTGTTCTGGGATCTGGCCACAGTATTCAGCCCGTCTCTTTGCTGATACAGTACTATTTCCTTCCTTACAAAGAGTTGTTTTCCTAGCATCCAAACTGTGCAGAGAGGCCCATATGTTCCCATAGTCCATGTGCTCTAAAGCATAGCCAATTACTGTTTAGAAAAAACACTCTGCAGTCCCCTGCGCAAGCCAAAGCGAACTCCTTGGCACGATGCCATTCCCACTGACAATAAAAAGTAGTCTTGTGGCGAAGGCTCTCAAGAGGGCTCCAGAGCTGGGGTGCGCAGCGGCAACGCAGGTGCAAGCAGAGACCAACTCAACCAACACGATCAACCTGCAGCATTTGGCAGGACAAAAACCTCCCGCTATTTAAATGCTGCACTAAGCACATGCTGAGCAGCGTTCCCCTTCCCGCTATTTGCAATGATTTCAGTCCTTCAAAGATTCCTGAATGCACCAAAACCCACCTTTAGCATGCGGAGCAGGCGAGGCAGTGTGTAGGAGTGCACAGACCTTTCTCCTCTAGCAAAGCATTTGCTGGGGCCTTATTAAATGCCTTCCCCACTTTGCTTTTGTCTCTCCTCAGTTTTCTTCTGTGTCAAACCTTCCTCCTCACAACCTTTTCCCAATTTAATCCCTTCGCCATTTGAGGAGGCTGAAGTTACTGAGCAGTTTGATTTTACTATACCAGCACAGCTCCTTGTAAGCCTCAGAAGTGGAGATCATGGGAGTGACTGGAGATTACTTCTGATGTGGCTTCTAGTTTTATTTCCTATGTGCCATTATTCCTTTTTATTTCTTCTTCTTTTTCCCCACATTTCCCCAGAATATGTGGAAAAATCAGTTTTGGTTTTTATGTCGCTCTCCGTTCATGTCTCCTCCCTTCAGTTTTAGGGTATTGCCCATGCCCTACACACCCTCACAGGGTGATGTAATGGAGAATCAGGAGGAGGCTGAGAGCAGAGCTGGAGTCCTGGCTGCAGACAAGAAATAGTGTACCTACAGATGGGGCCTGGGGAACCCTACCTGTTCATGTTGACTGGAAGCCAGAAGGGGATCTGAAAATAAGACCTCAGGTGAGGTTAAAAAAAAAGGAGATTTTGAGCCTGACATGCTATAGGAGGAGGATGTGGAGGAAGGCTTTTCTTAAATACATAATAAATCAGCCTCTTCTTACAAATAACCACAATGGGACAGAATTAATAACATATGTATTAATTGATATTTTCAGAAACATTTCTATGGAGAGCATGTAAACAAGGAGGAGGAAAAAAATACATCACAGTATTACTGTCACCAGATATTGGAATTGCTGCTGTGTGCTGCGGCATCCTGTCCCATCGTACCGTGGAGTAGATGAGTCCCTGGTTATTTTCTTAATTTATTAGTGCTGTTGCTGCTGTTGTCATTATTACTATCACTCCTGGAAGACTTACCGTTAGACTAGAGTTTCACTGTGCTAGACGCCATCGAAACACAGAATTAAAACAACATCCAGGACGAGAGATGACTGGTGCACACAGGCAGGCAGTACAAGAAATCAGAGAGGTAGTGAAGGCCAACATGATAGCCAGAGACACCAAAGTGAGTGAAAAATGACTGAATCGCAAGCAGATGATTTCAGCTGTGTGGGTTGTAAAGAAAGAGCAGTGGTGTTTCCACAGGCAAGGCCGACACACAGCATGGATGGAGAGCCCACAGAGAGAGGAGGAGACCTGAAGAAGCTGGTCAGGCCGGCTGGGGATGGCCAAGAGGAGGGCAGCACAAGTCAACTTTCAACGCACAACTTACACTGGGGCTGAGCTGTGGGCCAGAAGGCCACACCTAAAGGAATTTCATGCTGACTGTCCTCCTCCTGAGGGAAGGCATGGTGGGACACGTGTGGGGATGAAGAGGTGAGGGTGCAGGAGAGGGCCCGAGCGAAGCCCAGCCTGCCCTGACACCCCGAGCCAGCACAGGCCACCCCGAGCAGGCCCTGGCTGCCCCTCATATCTTCCAGGTGACACTCGCCCAGGCCCTGAAGACATGGAGGGCCTTACAGCCATCAGCCTTGCTGTGCATGCAGTATTTCAGCCACTTTAATGGTGCCCCTGGCATGGTGGCAGGAGACTGTGCTAATAGCTTGGAGGTTTGGAGACGTCCTGATGCCCACCAGCCCCCACAGACTTCTGCTGCTGACCATCAGTAAGAAGCATTTTACAGTTCCTCAAGCCTGTGCTGGGCTTAGATTGGGCAAATTTATTTGCTGTTTCACCAAAGGGAAACTCAACACCTCTATCAGGTAATAGGAGCATTGTGTGTCCTTTGTGCCAGGTGTGGGCTTTGTCCTTTTTGAAAACATACAGCTGTGAAATATGTAACTCTGCTCTAAGTCTGGACAGGTTTTATCTTGCTGGTCATAGCAGACTTTGGTCTTTGCATTTCTTTTTTTCTTTTTTTTTTTTTTTTCTTTCTTTTCCATGCTGCTCTTTCTGCTGCTCCCAGAAGTAATACACCTGAAGCTACAGGTTGGAGAGTATATGCATAAATTGATGTCAAGCATTGTCCTGGAGTGCCATTAATTGAATACCATTTCTGGTAGCATTTATCTTTATTCAAAAGTAGTTTTGCTTTATGTAGATTTCAGCCTTTGTAATTTTAAGTGGTTTTCCTGTCAGAGCCAGGCGATAATCTAAAACGTCCGAATGCCTGTGCCTGCATAAATTGCTTAAATTCGGTACAAATGAATTTTGAGTCTAGCATCTGAATCTACACAATGTGGGAGCACATCTATACTGAAATTCTTCAATGCTTTACATAGTATGGTCTCTATAGGACAGCTATATATAAATAGGACATACAGGACAACTCATTTTATTCATAATTTGAAAACTCGCTAGTGATAATAAAGTTGTTGGCACCATTTGTGGCAAAGAGGTGACTACTTTGCTCTCAAACCAGTAGAACAAGCTGAGTATTTTCATCACCTTATTTTGCTTGGCCTGTGTTCCTTTATTGGTTCCCCAAATCTCTGCTGCCTCAGATAATGTCTTTCTACACTGGAAAAGCTCTAGTGAATCCTTGAGGATCTCTTTCTCAAAGAGAAGCCCTTATTCGGGAGGCCACCTTCGTGCTTCTTTTGTTTTACTGCATGGTGAGTTCAGTGGCCATTTCCTCGAAGTCTTTCAGGATGAGGAGGTCAGGTTCATATTTGCTCTCCTTAGTCCTGTACTACTCAGTTGTCCTGTGCAAGAGATCACACGTGTGAATATCAGTTCTTTCATTGAGCAAGTTTAGTCTGAGGGATGATGTTATTCTCCTGGCTTTGGGTTCAGCAGGATTATTCCTTCAGCTGCTCTGCCTTTTACTATTGAGGCCACAGCAGGCTTAACCTCAGAGAGCGTACCAAAGACCTAGCAAACAGGGCGTATTATTTTGGGCTCGGTGCCACACTGACCTGGTTACAAAGCTCCCAGCTGGCACTTGTCCATCTGGGGCTGTGCAGTGCTGGTCTGAGCAGCATCCTGACACCCTGAGAAACGCACCAAAGTTGGAAATCAGTTTTTCAGATTAAAACCTGTTCTGCCCAGCAGCTTCCAGGAGCATTTCTGCAGCTCCTTGGTCCAGGCATGTGTCACGGTGGTGTCCCGGCTTCAGGCCACCACAAGCAGTGCCCAGGTGCCCATCAGCTCCCCTGGCCCTCGCTGTTTTTGGGAAGCCGTCTGGTCCAGAGCCACAACATGACCGGGCACCGAGCTCCAATACACTGGTGGGAGTATTTCTGCCTCCTGCAAAAGTGCCATGCACCAGAAGGCAGAGGACAGTGATGTTTATTGATGGAGGCAGCACTGCTCGTGCACACAACAAAAGAACTGCTATGCATTCAAAAAAGCCATCATCCCCTCCACCTATGTGACAATAAATTCTTTACACAAATGTTGCGCTTGGCTACTGTCAGCAAAGCCAATCTGTACCTTTGCAGGATGATGCTCCAAGACGGAGAGTGAAAATCCATCTGGCAAATGGTGACAGTCTCTAGCATGACAGTGCTCAATCTGTCAGGGAATGGAAGACACTTCCATGATTTATCCCTACTAGAATTTCAGCTGAAAATGCAGATTTGAAACATTAATTATGAATGCAGTCCAATAAATACATCCCTATGCGTTTTATCAGCTGCGTTATATGTAACAAAATCCTGAAGGTTTCACATTTACTTTAATATACAGAACTTTCTAGTTGGCTATCTTATTGTTTGTGTTGCTGTTGCGTTGATATCTTGTTGTTTGGAGTGTTGCTTGACCTACCCAGGAGCTACCATTGAAAGAAATGTTTCTCTGCATCATGCTTATACTTTTGTTTGTTTCTTCTTACATTGAGTACCTACCTGATCTTTATATTTTGTCTTTTTGGTACTGATTTTTATAAAATGTGCTGTGCTGTACAATGTGTCAAATATGAAAAAGAGAAGACTGGGATGCCAAGCTATGTGTCAAATGTTGCTGAGGATCCAATCCAGCTCCCAACACCTTCTAGAAATAATGAGAATAAAATAAAAACAAACCCCAACCTCCTCCCCCAGAATGAAACTTGGCAAAAACTGCAGGCGCCATTAATTTTGCAGATTTTGCAGTAGTCACAGGAAGGCACACGTGTGTTTGGTGTGACTGAGCTGCCAGCTAGCACCTGCAAACAACGCTTGACCTTTCAGTAGCGTCGAGAGAAGAGCGGTGTTAACATGTTCCTTCCTCTGTAGTAAGATTACATCCTGCCTTTGCAGGATGAAACATTCAGAATAATGCGTTTTCCTTCTTTAACTTACAACTGTAGCCTGGCAAGAAGAAATATGACCGATGCTATGCAACTTAATATTTTGCTCAGTGTTTGGAATCTGGTCATTTTTCTTGTGTAGCACTGGTCAGGGTAGCGATGGCTCCAGGGACGGACCATCGTGACGATTGTGTGGCCCTGCTGCTGGCACTACAGGCAGCAGGGCCGGCTCCTGCTGACCTGGGCACGGCTGCAAAGCCCAGTGCGTGCAGCTGAGTCCCACAGCACCAAAATAAAGCTACTCATTACAACCGGGGCTTCCTGGAGAGAGAGGATGGCTACTTTTTACTGTCATCCTACAGGTAGCATTCATTATGCTTTTAGGGGTGGGTGCTATGTATAGAAAACATATGATTTTCATTGTGGCAAAACTTTTGGATACATACTCCAATACTCTGAGTGTCAGGTACTGCTATGAACTATTGTAATTTTTTCCTTTCCTTTCCTTTCCTCTCCTTTCCTTTCCTCTCCTCTCCTCTCCTTTCCTTTCCTTTCCTTTCCTTTCCTTTCCTTTCCTTTCCTTTCCTTTCCTTTCCTTTCCTTTCCTTTCCTTTCCTTTCCTTTCCTTTCCTTTCCTTTCCTTTCCTTTCCTTTCCTTTCCTTTCCTTTCCTTTCCTTTCCTTTCCTTTCCTTTCCTTTCCTTTCCTTTCCTTTCCTTTTCTCTTTCTTTCCATTTCTTCCTTTCTTTTCCTCTTTTCTTTTCCTTTCTTTTCCTTTTCTCCTTTCTTCTTCTTTTCTTCTCTTCTTCTTCTCTTCTCTTCTCTTCTCTTCTCTTCTCTTCTCTTCTCTTCTCTTCTCTTCTCTTCTCTTCTCTTCCCTTTTTCTTTCTTTTACTTTTTCTTTCTCTTTCTCTTTCTCTTTTTCTTTTTCTTTTTCTTTTTCTTTTTCTTTTTCTTTTTCTTTTTCTTTTTCTTTTTCTTTTTCTTTTTCTTTTTCCCTTTTCTTTTTCTTTTTCCCTTTTCTTTTCCATTGTGAAGCCAGCAGTGTGTGTCTGGTCACTGTTTTGAGACAGAAAGCTCAGGGAATGGAAGGTGTGAAATATCTGGGAGTCATTAAGCAGCGTGGCAGAAATATAGTTCTCAATTGCCAGGAAAAGCAAACCCTACTCACACAAGCCTCCTTGTCTTTTCTTGGTTGGGCTGGGACTCGAAGCTTTCCTGCCCTGTGGATCTGCGCTCCCCAGGCCAGTGGCAGCAAGTAGGTAGGGTGCTCCTGGGGTGCCTTCTTCCACCACCATCTCTTTTGTCACAGCAGTATCACTGCTGCAGCTCTTGGTGCTGCCCAGCATGGGAAGTCCCCCCTCTCTTCCTCTCTTAGCTATCTGGTAGGAAATCTGCACCACTGCTCCATCCCCAGCTCACCTGCCTCCAAACCAAGGCACTCAGGACTTGCTCCTTGGAGCATCAATAAATTTTGTTTTAGCTGTAACTTTACCTGAGAGTTAGAGCCAAATAACAAGAAAATTCACACAAAAGAATGCTAGGGAAGGTTTACTACTACTACTACTACTACTACTACTGCTGCTGCTGCTGCTACTACTACTACTACTACTACTACTACAATACTTTTAAATTATTTTTCTTCCACTATGGTCATAAGCACCCTGAACAAAATCTCTCAATATTTGAAGGGGCCAGTGGGAGTCTGGAGCATGTGCCACAACCCGCAGTGTGGGAGGATCAGCCCAGCTGCTTCACTCACTGCTGCTGATTGCCCAGTGCCAAGGGGATGAGGGACTTAGAGGACTTAATGCCCTGGATGTGCTGGCAGGAACAGCACTTTTGCTGGGGAAAGAATGCTAGAAAAAGTTTGGGGGGGTGTTTGTTTTCTTTTTTCTTTTTTCTTCTTCTTTTTTTTTTTTTTTTCCTAAGAACATAGTTTTTCACAGGCTAGAAAAAATGGCTGGACAAAAAGTAAGTGTAGAGGTGTGTGACGCTGTACTTCAAAAAGTGTGCATTACTAATAAAAACTTGTACTGCATACAGGACAGCAATTAATTCTAGATTTGCTTTGTGCTCAGGACTTACTTTGATGTTTATGAGGTAGCTCTTTCAGATGTGTTACCTTTATAACCTGAATGGTAAAAACTCCTTACTGATTTATCCTTTGACTGTAAATATTAAAGTGGGGTACAACTTCAGATTGCAGAAGGATAGTTTGTTAAATAAGTTTAACAAAGTAGACTCAGAATCTTTTGCTAGCTTAAGGAATGTGAATCTGAACAGGGATCAAGATCCGACTATAGTCAGGTGCAAGAACAACATTTAGAAAACTTTACAGGGTCTGAAATCCTTTGCAATGGGTCTCAAAGCTGAGTGTCATCTAATCTGATAGATGTATTTCAAGTTAGAGCCTTCTTTCACAACTTTTAGAACTCCAGACTAATATTTTATCTGTAAGCATGAGCTAGAGCTTTAAAAATATTAAAGACTGAAACAATATTTAAAGGTGTCTAAAACTCCCCTAAAAGAACTGTTCTTCTCTTCCAACATCACCAAGCTTAAACTACTTGGTCAGAAATTTTCCATATCAAACTACAGCCTGAATCTATAATTATTTATACTTCTGCCCAAACTTTGCAGATGGTTTTGAAAAACAAAATAGGAGAGCAGTTACATTTGGGGAGAATTAGGGCAAAAACATCTATATAAACTGGAAAAAGATCAACTGAAATTTCACACAAAATCGAACCTCAGTCAAGGGGGCAACCAAGAGGATGCTGACAGTAACTGGGCAGTGCATTCCATATGAAATACATGGAAGGGCAATGGTGTTAAATCTAGGTGAAAGTAGAAATCTAGAAAGTGAACTTTAGTTTCAGAGAACCATTCCCAGAACCAAAATAATGCTAAGACAAAGCATCACATAGAACAATGGTCAGCTGATAAAGCCTTGAAAGGGTCTGGAGGGCAAGACGTATGAGGAGCAGCTGAGGTCCGTTGGTGTGCTCAGCCCAGAGCAGAGCAGGCTGAGGGGAGGCCTCATGGCGGCCTGCAGCTCCCTCACGAGGGGAGCGGAGGGGCAGGCGCTGAGCTCTGCTCTCTGGGGACAGCGACAGGACCCGAGGGAAGGGCATGGAGCTGGGACAGGGGAGGGTCAGGCCGGGTGTTAGGGAAAGGTTCTGCACCCAGAGGGTGGTCGGGCACTGGGACAGGCTCCCCAGGGCAGTGGTCATGGCACCGAGCCTGCCGGAGTTCAAGGAGCATTTGGACAATGCTCTCAGACATTGGGCTTTGTTTTTGGGTGGTCCTGTGTGGTGCCAGGAGTTGGACTCGATGATCCTCATGGGTCCCTTTTAACTCAGGACATTCCATGATTCCGTGACTCTGTTAGCATCTGAAACTTCATTGTGCAGGCCTGAAGAGGGCTTGTGAGCCCTACCAGGCTTTTAGAATTTTTCAGCTGGCTTAATGAAGCAAACCCGGAAAAGTCCTCAGTATTTTAACAGCAAAATATTTTAAAATAATGCCTCTGTGTCATCGGTGATTAAATGTAGAAAGACATGATTATACCTGCTACAACTAAGTCCGCACTTGATGGTATAAATTCTTAATCTAGTAATTCCTCTCCAGCCAGTGATGCAATTGGGCCCATTAGCTTCGTTACTCTTACAGGTTTATTGCCTGCATACATTTGAAACTACAAGTTAAATTGGAAAACAGTAAATTCCAGAGGGTGCTATGGGTTTGTAACAGTACCCTACTCATGCGCATGTATCTGCCAACCTCAACCATTCTGTGATTTGACGACTATTTCATGTTGTACTGAAAATTTATGGAACAATTTAAAAACAAGATTTTGGTTGGCCTCTGATATTGTCTCAAAAAGCACCTGTAAAAAAGGCAGTCTCAGAATTTTATAATTTTTTGTGTTTAAAGAACTCTACATCTCAGCTCGTGTCAGAGATCATACTGTCACAGACTTCTGCCTTTTGCAACATTACCAGTAATGGAAGCTACCTAGCAAACCCACACAGCACGTCTACGTCGTATGGTCTTCACTGGTCTTCTGCATTTAATTAGAATTTAATATTTAGCTTCCATTGTGCCTGTCAGCAGATACACACCTTGAAATCTGTGTGTCTACTAGCAAGTGGCTGAACACACACACACAGATGAATTCACAAGAAGTGCTTTTTAAAGTAAAGCTGCAAGCCCTCTCTTTGAATTTGAAACACAGCGTCTTCCAAAGTATTTTAAGGTGAAGAGATGTGAAAAGCAAGTGAATGAAACCCAAGTGTACACAGTTCTAAAGATCGTGTCTTACAGACTACAAATCTTGTCATGTTAGAGTCATGTACCTAAAATTTTAATATGTGAACAGACACATGCAAACTTAGTTGATACCCAAAGAAAATCCTTGAGGATTCAGTTTATAGCTAAGTACTTGAGATGACAATGCTTATTATAAGATGCTTTGATGTATTAGAAAAACAAAAAAACAAGCACATGCAGCAAACTCTGGAAATACTAAAAAAAAATCCCCAAACCAAGCACAACAACAAATTTAAGCTAATGTCTTTTGTTAGCATGATGGCAACAGCACGTGCCTCTAGGCACCACATCAGCAAATTAAATTAAGAACACAGCCCGGATGCAGTTCTTCAAGCACATGCAAATAGTTACATGCATGCCAGAAATAGCTTGTCTCAGGTGGGATTCACCTTTCTTTAATCATCTTGTTTGTCTCCAGAAGACACCAAGGAATTTTGCTGGTCTGGCCAACAATCTGCAAAATGCCCGGTCAATTTTCCTACCAGTGCAGCTCAGCGAGAATGCAGCTCTCCATCTGAATACACCGCGGGTATCGTATGGTGAACCACACGGAGTGTAAAGTGTATTTAAAATATTGACTTCTCTGCAGTCTGTACCATTTTATGTGAAAATGTTCAAGGGAGAGTACAGTTTCCAGGAAAATCAGACAGCCAGTGTTTTTAACCTATTTTTGCAGTTCAGGGCTGATACAACCTTTACAGTCAGAATATCTTGTGTGTGTTTCTGTGATTCAGTCAAGGACAACTTACTCAGTTGTTCACATTTGCTTCCAAACACTGACAAAATTAAGCAGTTCTACAGTTGCACTGAGAAAGATCACAGAGAAACATGATTTAAAGCTATTAAGAACTTGCTCAAATTGCCAACAAAAATATAATGTCTAAACACGGTATTCAGATACAATGTAATATGTTTATTTTTTAAATCCAATTTGTAAAGATCCCTTTTTAAACAAAACAAACAAAAAAATCAACACAATTCAGAGGGCTTATCTCGTTTACCATATTCTTCCCACCCACTCTTCATTTATCATATCACAAAGCAGCAACTTATATTATTAGTGCTCATATAGTGCACTTATATGAATTTTGATTTGTGTATTAAGCTTTAAATACAATGTATATCCATGAGCATAGCCCAGAGTACACAACATTACATTTTCAAAGCATGTTAAAAAAAGGACAATAAATGTATATCCAAGACAGTCAAACTCAAATATTTTGACCTGGCAAATTCTCTAACAAGTAACAGTAATTTTAAACTGCATACAAAGCAGAACAGTGCCAACATGCCTCCAGTCTGTGAGCTATGGTAAAATATCAAGCATACACATAAAGAAGAGAAGCAAAAGGAAGATGCCACAAATTCAGAACTAACCTGAGGCACACCCAACTGCGACTGAACAAAGGCAACCCACCTTCCCACTCTATAATGCAAAGAGCCCAACAACAATAAAAAGCACTCCTATGCTACGGAAAAGTTAATGTTTAACTTTTTCCAAATTTTGTCTCTGCATTTTTAAACAACTTGCTTAAAAAATGTAAAGATGAACATCTAATTATACTGAACAAATGTACAAAACCGTAAAGTCAGAGAAGCTCTGTAAGATTGCCACTTTTCAACCTTGCATAGTGATAGCTGGCATTGATATTGCTACCATAGCTTCAGCAGAAGATAGGGAAAAGGAAAATCTTTACTTCTAAGTATGCACATATGTAACATTTTCTTCACAAAATTCATTTAAACGTTGTTTTAATAAAAGGGGAAACAGCTCTAAAAAGGGAAAGATAGTGTTCACAAGCTGAGAAATAAAAAAATACAAAACCAGAACATTCCATAAAAAATGAAAATAACCATTCCATCATAACAGCACCTATTTTATCACTAAATAAGCCCCATACATGCAACAAACTACAACTATTGTATAAGGCTGTCAAATTAAAGGTTTACTTTTCATATAAACAAAGTGTAAAAATAGCAATAAGTTGCAATCTTCAAATTTAATGCTATGTGAGGATTTTGTCCCCCCAGATTCATTTGGTAGCAATTTCAATATGCATTTGATATAAAGGTCATTGATCTAGGAACCATGGTACAAATACATTGTGCCTAAGACAGTATTGTCATACCTCTGTTCAACTTTAACAGAATTGGAATGCTCAACAACACTACTAAGCTCGGGGATGCTTTCAGCAGTATCCCCAAAACCATGGTAGTGTCCATAGTGCAAAGTATCTCCAGGGTCTTCCACCCACGAGGGCCGGTTAGAAACGCAGCTACTCGGGCTTCCATTCAGATGAAGAGACCCACACATATCAGTGGGATTATTCATGGCCTTTTCCGGCTCCTCGGTGCCATTACTGGTATGAATTCGATGCCTACCGGGAGAAGTTATTCCAGGAATGATTCCGTTAGGTGTTATTGTTAAACACTCCTCACGCCTGGTATCCATCCCACTGAGCTGTTGCGCGGCGGTGAAATCCAAATGTCCATTGATGGCACATCCATTTGTCAGTGCATTCAATATGGAGCTACTGCTATTCATATCTGCATTAAGAAATACACCTGTCACCAAAAATTAAGAATAAATCGAAATACATCAAAATGTCTCCACTATACTCCACTGATTTTAAAAACGTTTCCATACACAGCTTTGTAAATAAATCTACCCTTTCTTTATTTGTAACAACATAGGTAGTTCAAAGTAAGGAGAGCTGATCACTAAGCTTGAGTCAAGGATTGTGATGTCAAAATCTACCTACGTTCAATGTGCAAATATACTCGTATTAATCTTTCAAAGACAAGGTGAACTGCTCAGAAATGATTTCATTTAACTCTATGAAACAAGTGTAGCAGGCAGCATTCCGGACAGCATTTTGAAAGGTGGAATAAAAGGCTTCTTTCCATCCTAAATGTAATGCCCTCTTGGGATAAAACATTATATATGTACAAGAACTGAGTATCTGTGAGAGGGTTATGAGTTGTTTTTTTTCTTTTATTTTATTTTCAGTAATAATTAATCTGTGTTTATTTTATTTATTTTTATTTTTTTCTTTTCAGCGGTCACTCTCACAGCATGGTATACTCTGAAGTAGGCCAAAAAAAAAGAAATATTATGTTGGGAGGCTAACATAAAATGTTTCAAAGTTCCTTTATTCAGAAAGTACTTCAGTTTATCTAGCAGCCTGCTAGATAAGATCGTGAGCAGGTTTATATTTAATGAGTTTATAGTAACATCTGTACAATCCACATGCAAAAGGCCATACAATAGCAACAGCAGAGTGCACAGAAGACTAAAAAAGGTTAATGGCAGGAAACAAAATTCTAAAAATGTGCATGCAAAAAAAGAGACAACTGTTTTAAAGCAATTTCTCTTTTGAATTTAGTAATTAGTACAATAATTATTATTTCCATTAACAGATTTCAGCAGTGTGTCTGAAATGTATTTTTTTGCAGTGGTACTCAAAAGTACTAGCTCAAAAGCTGCATGATATATTCTGCCTTAAAAATGCCTACTAGTAAAGATTAGCAAGGCAAATGTAGAAATACAGACCTATAAGGTGACATTTGAAGATTTTACATTGTTCTTGACCTTGGATACGTGCACATATGTTTGAGTATACACGAATGCATAAACCTATGTGCAAAACAGGGTTGTATTCACTCTGTATTTCCAAATCAAGCCCATAAATTAGTCTGCGGGTAACTTTCCACAATTATAAAACTTTGGGTTTTTGCTTAAGTGATGTATTATGAGTACCACTGTTTGACAAGGAAGAACCAGAAGCTTTGGTTCTCTATTAGTCCTCCACATGGATATGATTTGAAATATGGATTACGATACTGATACTTCACATACAGCAATACACAATGCCAAGAAATGTATTAATTTTGTAACTCGGTGGATATACTAACTGGAATTTCCTGTTTCATCCCTACATGAGTTAAAATAACAACATCAACTGAACTTGCTAACCACAAATTCTTACTGAAAGTGAAAAAAAAAGCACCCAAACCCATCAAGACATCAGAGCTAATACTTCAGTGATGAAAACGCACAGAAGGAATTTCAGATAGTGTTTATTAACTGAAAAGTGCAAAATGTTAACTGTTTAAAAATAAACCCTCATAGGCTGGCTTTGCCAAATCAAATTTAATAAAAATGGCACTATTGTTAGTTAATATGCAAAAGTAGGTAATGAATAATTCTAGTGATAATTGTAGAATGTTACTACTTTTTAAAAATTAGCACCTATAGTAATAGAGAATATTCATGAAAGACAATCGTTTTTCCATAAATAAGAACACTTGGTAATTATCACTGGAAAATATCATAATCTACTTTTTAAGTACTGACTGTATATATATGTATATATATTACTTCTAATATATTAAAATATCTATCCGTTATCATTCCCTTTGGCGAATCTGATCTGTGGTACAAAGCATAAACATTTTTATCACAGAACACACTAAGAAATTCATTTCTCAATATAATAATAACGCACTATAATAGTAACTCTATAAACACCCCGGGGTTACCAAAAGCGTCTTGATTCAGCAGCCCTGAAAAAATCTTAGACCATTAATATTCACTAACACTACTAACATTATGACTGTTTCATGAAGATCAACGTACAAAGTCCAAACAATTTTCCAAGGTACTTTAGTTCCAAATACCAGTTTAAGACCAGCAATATGCAGCTTTTTATTTGCATTAAAAACCACAGATTTGCTCATAGCAGGATCCTGCACTTATATTGCTGTCTGAATAAATTTTAAACATACTATGTATGTCTAGACTATCCTACATAGCATTTTTTTGAACTATTTTGAATATAGTTTAGTTGTTATATTATTTTCAAAGCTATATAAGTGCTACAATGTTTCCCTATCAAATCTTATTAGCAATTAAATCTATTTAATGGAAATGAAATGATTCATTTAAATTGTTTCTGAAATTTCTTTAACCTGAAATCATAGCAACTAAAAGCAAGGCACAACATAACACAAGCCTTAAGTTAAAAGTGAAACAGCCATTGTCAATTTCTGTTTATCTGAGAACTACTAACAAACCTTCTCTTTCACCATTACAATATTTGTCATGAAACAGCTAATTTTAGATACCCACTAAAACCCCAGAATAGTGGGTGTTACAGCAATACAATAGTTTTCGAGACTCTAGATGACAATGTGCAAAATTAAAGAATTAAGTCTTATACTTAAAAATAAAATGCATATTGGTTCTTGCAACGACAAGGCGTTTGCATTGCAGAAACAGTGTATATTTCAATTTCTTTTGGTCCAACAGAACTACTCTCCTGTTGTTTGGTGTCTTCAACCATTTGAATGTTGTTGTAGTTAACAGGAAACTGTCCACTCCCACCTGATACAACAGCAAACTCTCTGTCAACGTGCATATTGTCAGCATCGTCCTCAACTCCTCCATTCATCATTGGTATTAAGCCATCAAAGCTGTAAGCTGGTTAAGAAAAAGAGGTAAGCTTAGTCACTGGTGCACACTTGAACATTCAGCCAACAGGTGAGTATTTTGGTTATTAAAAAAACTTTCTACATAGAAATCTTGGAATCGCAGAATGGTTTGGGTTGGAAGGGACCTTAAAGCCGAAGTTCCAACCCCCTGCCAAGGGCAGGGATACCTCCCAACAGACCAGGCTGCCCATTGAAAGCTTCTGATGTGTTTTGAGATTCCAAATGTGCAATAAGCAAATGCTCAGTAGTTGCATTTCCATTTTCATCCCTCAAAATGGAGAATTACCAGAGCACCTATCAGACTTTGCACCTGTGTATCAAGCAGTTATTAGCCTGACGTACTAATAGGTTGACTAAAGAGCAATTTAGGTTACCCATCTTTAGGCTTTACAGCGTGCCCGATGGATAAAAAGCAGTCTCTATCCCAGAGGATGTCTGCCTGGCCAGCTGGGACTGCTCCCTCCTTGACTCCCAGTTCCCAGAAACCCAAGTCCGAGCCACACAAGACTGCTCCAGGGATCCCTTCAAGAGCTGAACAAACCGATCTCTTTTCTGATAAAGCCAAAAAGTGGCTAGACTGCTTTATGAAATGCTTTATGAAATGCTTTAAGAAGCCAGACGGGCTTGACTGCACTGTCTCTTATAGCTACCAGCCACGGTACTCCTCCGGTATTAGCCCAGCAGATCCTGCACTTCTCTCACACTGACACTAACACACCTTTTCACCTTTTTGTACCCTGCATACACTCACCATTATGTTTTAAAGGGCTACATTAGCAGACTGCAAGTCAACTTGCATTACCTTGGGCACAACAGAAATTTTAGTAGACTTCTTGTTCGTAAGGAACCTTCAGCAACTACGAATGTGTTTCAGGGCCAAAGAGCTCACACAGGGCTTAAAGGAGACCAGGGCCTTGGATCAGTGAACCTCACATCACCCTAAACCAGGAAGGGAAAGGTGTTTTCTGCAGCTACCCAGAGGAATATGACATGCAGTTCCACGCTGGCACATCCAAGGGTACACCCAGCACTGTTCCCTGTCCCCATCCCGCAAAGGGCACGCAGCAGCAGCCACGTTGAGAGCCACGATGCTGATACAGTCGGGTCACCTCTTGCGCACAGCAAGCCAGCGTTGTGTGGAGCACGCGGGGCAGTCTGCCAAGGGCCACGAGCTAGATGGACAGGGACAGGACTGTGACAAACGCACCCATGCGATCGGTTGGCCTGGTGTGCATCACCTTTGCATTTGACCCTGTGCACCAAGCAGCCCAGGAAGCAGGGAGAAGTTGCTGGATCCGATTTCAGAAAAATGGACGTAAAACCCTGCTAATGTTTCTAAGCCAAAACTATCTGGTGTACATTCTGAATGCTGTCCTGCACCAGGAGTGCCTACAGATGTGCATTCATTAAGTTCAGCTTATGGTGCTCATTTTTATATTCCAATAGCAGAGAGTAATTCGTTTCCATCGCAGTGTATCACGTATCAGTGTTGCATAATTTTGAAGCCAAAGGACTTTAATATTGTGTGCCTGATAGCAGGTATATGTGTGCATAAAAACAAAATTATGTGTATGTAACTCTTGCCCCCTGCCCAGTTTAGCTATTTCAGGACAAAGGGGTGAAGCACAGCTCAAGTATTTCTCCCAACTCTACTGCCTACAGTCTCACTGTAAGGGGCACATGCTGTGCCTAGGCACGATGTATAGATTTTTCCAAAGGAGTGATTATTCTAATTCAGGGTATGGCCATCAAAACCCTACCCTTTCCAGCAAACACAGGGCGCCTGCACTCTTTGAAATCCAGAATCTCCCATGCAAACAGTTTTAAAGTAAAGGACAATAGGAGAGTGTGCCTTTGATAAGGGCAAAATTGCCAAAAAATTGGTATTGTTTTGTAAAAAGGCTAGCTAAGCACAAAGATATACTGACGACTTCTCATTACTCACCTTTACTGTTTACAAAGTGCCTCAAGACCAGTGATTCATTCCCACTCCAACAGACTTTCTGCATTATTATGATAGATATTTCTGACGCTGATGCCTTTGAAGGCAGACATATCAGATCAGAAACTTCAGTTTCAACGGTTTGGATGCACCTCTTAATTACTCTATAAACCTTCAAGCAAATGCAGCAAAGCACTTACCTTTGGTTGCAAAGGTCTTAAAAAATCATACTTGTAAAAAAATTCAAAAATTACCCACACTGCTCCTCTACTCTAATATCTCCATTTTTGGTTAGGAGACCTCATTCACTTAAACATATTTTATTTGTTTGCCCCATCCACAGCTGCAACTGTTTATGCTGAAAGGAAATGCAGATACTGCTATTTCTTGGCAACATATATTATAAAAATAGCTTGCCTAGCGCCACTCCTGCACATTTTGGGGAAACACAACCTTGTGACTAGATTGGAAGAATTTTCTGAAACTAAGAGATTGCTGGTTATGAACATTCAGAAGGAACAACTCTTCAAAAAAAAAAAAAAAAACACAAAAAAAGCCCCTTTCCATTTAACTGCACAGGCTCTCTTCTCCACCAGGAACGTATTTAGTTTAGACCAACCACATAAAGCAGCATACCCTAATTATGATTGGCCATGGAGTCCCATGTTAATGCCCGATTCTGGGATAGCTGAAATGGTGGCTGGATGGCAAGTACTAAAGCAAATACTACAGAGGGACAACGTAAATGACATCAATATTGTCTATATCAATTTTAAAACATTGTTTTGGCCTCATTTCCACTCTTGTTAACTGGAATTAAAAGCACCAGTTGAGCCATTTTATTTGGCTTACTGAAGCCACACCTGTTAGACCAACATGAACTTCAACTGACGAAAGTGTCTTCAGTGATGACCTGCCAAGTCCTTCTCCCAGTGCTGGATGTAGGAACAACAAACGTTCGAATACCGAATGCTGGATTCCTTTTAATAAGTTTAATGGGATGACCATAGCATGGAATAGAGGATATTCTCTCTCATGTTATTCAAGGTATTTATAAAATTAAAAAAAGACTTCTTCATACAGCCACCAAAACTATCAAGGTACTACTCCATCACGGCTGGCAGGGGAAGCAGTGTTATCCTCATTGTACAAGGCTGAATATGAATCCTCAAGATTCATTCTAGTCTGACATCTCCCTGTAACTTATCCGTTCCCCTTGGAACAAAATCCTGGAGATTTAATGTAAGCTCACTTAATGTCACAGATACAATCTTTATCAATTGAGAAACGTTTTTGCATCACATTTATTTCATCCATCTTGCCTAGTAAACAGTTTCTGAAGTGTGAATGAATCCTGAAATGGAAAATTACCATCAGAACACCCAGGCTTCTTTGTGAATTAAGGCAATATTATGTTGCTCTCCAAAACAAGAAGAAATTGAGGAAGCAACAGAAGCTAATTTCAGCTGCTGCTCTTCTGCATGTTATTCTTGGCATCATGTAACTGCAGAACTCTCCGGAAATAGAAATTTCTGAACATGCCAAGATGCTAACAGGGATCTTATGGCACATGTATATTCTTCAAAGGATGGAAAGCTTTATTTACCTACCTTTTGTATTCATATGTATTTTAAATATGTTGGTGAGTTTGTGAATAATACTCAACATCCAGTCTGAAAGGCTTTAAAATGTTTATTTTCCTTTCTTGGCAACAATATCACCCCATCCCTTTTACCTCTAGTGTCTCACCTTCCGTTCTAGCTTTCTTTACTCCAGCAGACTCCATATCTTCAAAGGATCTCTTTCGACTTGTCCCACCACTGAATGGATTGGGACCTGCATTCTGATGAACCCCATTTAAGGTGCCATTGCTATAGTAACGATTCAGGTGACAGTTCTGGAGGTTCAAGAGAAACTGGGCACATTCTTGGAAGCCCTGGGTATGTGCAAGGTCTGCTGCTGTCAGGCCACTGGCATTTCTCAAGCTGTACAATACAAAGAAACTGAATTACACTCATTCATCAACCTAGCTGGCTGCTGCTGCTGCCCTTACTGACTATCTATCTGTTGGCGATGAGAGAAAGCATACACTTAGCAAATTTCCATTAAGAAATTAGTTATCAATCTTAGTATTATAACTAACTTAACTTTCTCACATACATCTGGCTTCTAAGCAAAATTTGGGAGACAAAACACTTTAAAATAAAATCAATATACTATATGCCTTAAAAAAGCATCTTCCTATTTAAACTTCTCAAAACGCTTTATTCTAAAATAGTCTGAAGACCTGATCTTTACATAAACTTCAGACTGATTTAAGCCTTGAACGTTACCATCTTCTGCAGTTTATTTTGCAATCTATATCTTGAGTAAAAGATCAAATACTCAAAACAAGCTTAACATGACTTGGCAATTGTCCATGGCATTCTGGTTTCTAAGGTAACAACAACATCACTGTTCCTCCTAACAATAAAATATACACATACATAGAAAAAAAAGATAAGATGCTATACTTAGTTATGCTTTGCTTATAGGTTTTTCTTTTTTTCCTGGTTTGTTTCTTATTTCAAAGTGTGTGACATCATAAGTGTTGGGACTTGCTTTGTTATTTGAACCAAGACTTTTTCCATGTACAAGAGAAATGGCATTGGATTTTGAATATCCTAATATATCAGGGAGCTTATAAATGAAACCAGATAAGACATGTAGACTTGTGGAGGTTTAATTTGCAAGAATGCTGTAGGACATGTATTTACACAAACATACAGTATGTCTGTGCTTAGAAATACAGAATCCTGTCATAAGGAAGCGCAGAGAACTGGCAACAAGAAGGCTAGAAATGACACAACTAGACTGTGAAGCAAAAGATGCCAATGTATCTTTCCTATTTTTTCCCTCCTTTCCAAACATAGCTAACTAGTTAGAAAAATGGATTTTTGTTTCTTGGCTTCAGTAGTTTATACTACAGCATATACTGTAGTACTTGAAGTCTAAGACTTCAAAATCCAGAAAGAGACTATCCACAGAATGAGAATTTAGAAGATGAATAGACCTGATTCCTCTGTTGCGACTCATATGCAGTAGAAAACTCAATCTAGTTCATGCAAAGAACACAAGGAACAAAGCTCAGCTTTACTTCCTAGAACACTGCAATTTATTTCCTATAACAATGAAAGACCAGAAAAAATCTTTAGAAACTATTACAGCAAGACTAATTCCATAAATGGATACAGCTACATTATGTAAGATTTGGAAGGGTAAATTGAAATACTACAGAATCAGCAAGCTTATTAACTAGGAAGATCAGGGTAATTTCATTCCATTCTAGAATTATTCTAAGTGATCACTTACTTGGACTACTAGTGAAAATCCAGAGAACAGCAGCAAAGAGCGTCCCAGAAAGCAAGACTTTAGAAGACTGAAAAAACTATTTGGTCAAAAGAAATGAAATCTCAGGGTAGCAATATTAGCTTCAAACACCTAACAGACAGCTGCAAAGAGACTAATATGTTCTGTGCATCCAGTGCTGTCAGTAAATGAATGGGATCAATAAGAGCAAAGTATATTTCAATAATGCACTAGGAGAAAGTTTCAGAGTATAAAGTTAGTCAGGGTTGTTGAATCTGCAAAGTGTTTTCTCACCTCCTCCTTTTAAGAACAGACTATGAGGCCAGAAATTCTGTGAAATATAGTCGATCCTTTCCAATGCTACACTAGATGGCCTGTTGAGGTTCCTGCTAACCAGCATTCAATGCTCTTCTGTTCTAATTTACTTGTGTTGCAATACAGATAAAGTATTTCAATATTGATTTTGAACAAAGTGAATAACTCCATTCTCTCTAATCTGTTTTAAATTTGCTGGCCCAAAAAGGAAAATACAAGAAATCTAAATGAGCAAATTAAAGATATGCAAAGATAAAAACATGACCAAAACAATATGGTGTTGACTGAACACCTAATTTAATAAAACATCAACAGATAATAATTCTACCATTTAGCAAATGTTCCTGAACAGTATATCTCTGCTTTGAAAAATGGACTGTAAGACATAAAAATAGACTGTAAGATTTAACTGTAAGACAGACTTTAAGTCACCATCTCCCAAGTAATGGTGATATAAGCTGCGAGAGGCATTTGGAGATGTATGAACTAAGACCCAAGAGTAAGGCTAAATGTAATAAATTTTGAGAAAGTTTGTTTCCCAGAAACAAAAGAAATGAGATCTAAATTAATGTCTTGACAGATTTCAACATGTAATCAACTTAGTAAGATTTTTTTAGATCTCTCCCCTCCCCACTTCTTCTTAAACGCCTTATTCCTAACAGGCAAACAAAAAAGTACTTGTCCTAAGGAAGTATTTTAGAAATACTGCATAGATTTTGTAAGGACTCAAGCAGATTGGATGTAACATTCTTGATTCCAAGAGTTTGTAAATTTCTCTCTTAAAAATCTGAGTCTGAATTTAACCTAACAATTTCACAAGGACTCACTTTGTCAGGAAGTTAGCAAAAAAAGAAGAAAAAATATAAAGTAAAATCAAATAAAAGGGGATGTAGATGACTCTAGAAACTCGCTCGCCAACTGCTACTCAAGAGAAAACAACTGTAAAGTTCTTTCTGCCCTCTTCTCAGTGGGCATAATATGAGGAATTCTTCTACATTCAGTTGTCAAGTTCTGTGAATTTAATAGAAACTTGATTATTCTAGGACTTTCAAATCCTTTCACATTTCAATTAAACGTGCTTGTATTCCAATATTTTCAGGAAGGAGAAAAGCAGAAGTCAACAGAATGGCACAAACTTTAGGTTTCATTTTCTCAAAAAACAATCTAGAAAAATAACGTTCTACTACTTTAGCAGCTTTTTAGCCTTCTCTAGGAAAAAAACCACCTGTCAGTGGGAACACAAATGGCTAAAAGAACTAGCCATGCTACACTAGCTCATCATAAGTGTAAGAAAAAATGGCAAACTCAATTAGCCCACGCATAAATCGGAAAGATAAAGCCCTTAACAGGTATCACAGTTTTTACCAGATTGGAATAGCTTTATGACATGAATTCATCAAGAAGTGTTTCCAAAATATGTAATTAAATAAGAAGTAATGCCATCGCTGTGAGGATTCTGAGTGCATAACAGAAAAATCCAGTCTAATACAGCCTTTCTAGAAACGCTGAAGTGGAATACTAGAAAGAATTAAGAAAGCTCAGACATCTATTCCACCGCTCTTTAAAAGCACTAATCTGGACTTTGAGTAGTACTCCCCTGTTGCAGCAGCAGTTACAAGGAACTGGGAATACTTCTACTGAATCTCAAATTACCTCAAATGATGCCAATGTTTGGAAATGAAGCAGCTAGCTCTGCTAGGTCCATAAACTAATATAAAAGCTGTTAATGTAAACAGACTTTATTATGGAAAGGAAAACAGAAATGGTTCACTGCACTGACCACGTATAAGACACATAAGGGAGTTTTAATCTCTTACATGCAATCTATCTCTGTGTCAGTACCTTGATTATGAACTGCATTATGCAAACTATCAGGTGAAAAAAGAGGAGAAATAATCGAAGATTCTTTGGATATTAAGCAGTCTATATATACACAGACTGCATCGTTTAAAAAAAGGAAACTCAGAGAGGTAATCACTATAATTAAGTAAATTGTCAACTACCTCAGTTATTAGAGATGTCCCATGAAAGGCACATCCCTTCATTTCTCACAGCTGCTTACAAGAACAATTTGACTACATCAAGGATACTTTAACTAAAACCAACTTCAAGACTTGGGTTGCAAAAGAAAAGCAGTGAAAAAAATGCAAATCTTTGGACAAGACGGATGGAAATTTCATGTTTCTTGAAAAAAATTCTTTTCCATCCATCCTTGATTTTTTTTTTAAGTTAAAAATCCTTTCAG